>NW_026652290.1:43435841-43588519 GCF_009828535.3 Hylobates moloch | reverse complement strand
GAGACTCCGTGGGCATAGGACCCTCCGAGCCAGGTGCGGGACACAATCTCCTAGTGTGCCGTTTTCCAGGCCCGTTGGAAAAGCGCAGTATTAGGATGGGACTGACCCGATATCCAGGTGCCGTCTGTTTCCCCTTTCTTTGACTAGGAAAGGGAACTCCCTGACCCCTTGCGCTTCCCGAGTGAGGCAATGCCTCGCCCTGCTTCGGCTCGCGCACAGTGCGCTTCACCGTCTGTCCTGCACCCACTGTTAGGCACTCCCTAGTGAGATGAAACCGGTACCTCAAGCAGAAATCACCTGTCTTCTGTGTCGCTCGGGCTGGGAGCTGGAGACCGGAGCTGTTCCTATTCGGCCATCTTGGCTCCACCCCTCCAGGCTTATTTTGTCTATGTCCAGCCACTGCCCCAGAATCAGCCATTTTGCTTTCTTACCAGGAATTGGTATTGTCAGTTTCTTGGATTTTAGCAACTCTGATAGGTATATACCACTATCTCTTTGTTTTAATTTGCATTTCCCCAGTGACAAATGATGATTAACATTTTTCATCTACTCCCCCTGCCTGTAATTTGACAAGGTGACTGCCCATATTTTAATTGGGTTGTTATGTTGAGTTTTAAGAGTTCTCTGTGTATTTTGGATACAGGTCTTTCAGCTAGTAGTGCTTTGCAAATATCTCTTTCAGTCTGTGATTAGTGTTTTCATTTTAATACTAGTATCCTTCTCAGAGCTCTATTTCTGGGCTGCCTGGTCTGTTGCCTTGATCTATGTGTCTCTTCTTTCACCAGTACTACACTGTCTTGATAGTAGCTTTATAATAAATCTTAAAATTGAGTAATGAGTCTTGCAGCTTTGTTCTTCAGTATTATGTTGACTTATGCTAAGTCTTTTGCCTTTCTATGTAAACTGTAGGAATTTCATAGCCAAGTTTGAATTTTTCAAGCAAGTAATAAACTAGATTATTTCCCATTTTTTAGGAAGGCAGTAGAACCTGGTGTTAAAATTTGGGCTTGAATTCTTGGTATGCTACTTTGTAGCTGGGTGGCCTTTAAAAAATTACCATCTTTAAGAATAATTTTATGTAATTGTTATGAATATTAAGTGACAGTGTATATATTATGTCTAGGCATTGGTCAGCACAATGCCTGAATATAAGCATATTAAAAAAACTGTTCATCTTATATTGTTAGCCACAAAAAGCCTTTCAGACTTAATAATGTACAAATGTAGTCCTATACACTGTTATCCTAGAAATGTTTATTGATGAATTCTCCAGAAATATAGCTAATCACAAGAAGATTCTTGAAGCTATTTTGATGAGGTGGATATAGTTTGGGTGAGGGCAGATAAATTTTTGGTAATGAGATGCCAAACTTCAGCCTTCTCTGCACATGCAGTCGTCAGAAGCTGCTGTAGTCTGAAATGTTGCCGGAGATGCCTTTGGGGATACTCCTGGGAGATGCTGGGGCAGACTTAGGTTCTTGTTACCTGAGGAGACCTGAGAATTGTCCTTGATTCTTCCTTACTCCTTTCTGTATTCATCCTGTTGATCACTTAAGTGTTGTTGATTCTATTCCCTTAATATTTATCTAACTCATTTACATCTTGCCTGCCACTGGTGCAAGTCAGGTGCTCATTGTTTCTCATTACAGTTACTACAGAAGCTTCCTAACTGGTCTCCTTGCTTCCGGACTAGTCAGGATTCAGCCCTGCCACTCATCATATCAGATGTAGCATTCAAAAATACTTTTTTTTGTTTGTTTTTTTAGATAGGGTTTTACTCAGTGGCACAATTCTAGCTTACTGCAGCCTCAACCTCCTGGGCTCAGGTAATTCAGGTAATCTTCCCACCGCAGCCTCCCAAGTAGCTGGGACAAGAGGCATGCGCCACCATGCCTGGCTAATTTTTATATATTTTTTAGAGACGGGCTTTCACAGTGTTGGCCAGGCTGGTCTCGAACTCCTGGGCTCAAGTGATCTGCCTGCCTCAGCCTCCCAGAGTGCTGGGATTACAGATGTGAGACACTGCATCCAGGCCTAAAATGCAAATTGGATTATGTCAGCAGAAGTAAGACATCTGGCTATGGAATCAGACTTCCTGGATTCAAATCCCATATCTCTGACTCGTGTGATCCTGGGCAGATTCTCTGTGCCTCAGTTAGTAGTTATTTCATCTATAAAGGAAGAAGAATGACAGTGCTCAGATCTGGTGCACAATTACCTGGAAATATTGTTGCTAAAAATATACTGCCTGGCTCCCCCCTCAGCTTCTGGTTCCCTCTATCTTGGGTGCGGTCAATAAATACATAATGCCCAAACATTTCTTGGGTGGTTCAGATGCCTTTTGTGAGCCCTCTTGAGGCATAACACACCTTGTTGCCTTTAGGCTTTTGTACTTACTGTGTCTTGGTATGTGTACCCCTTTTGCTAAGAATAAGGTGCCTCTGACTTTCCCATTCTGGATTTGGTACTGTAGGAAGTCACCACCACTGCAGCAGATCAGTGTCAAATTATCTAAAATATAGGAAGAAAAGGAGCACATTTCAGTTCTGGCCAACTATTTATAAAAGCATTAAGTTCTTTTACTTCAAGGCATTTAACATTTTGCAATTTGTGGTTTACTGGTTTGCTATCTTCCCTGTTAAGCTCCTTAAGGCTAAATTCTATATCCTCAATGTCTTGTCATATAATCTTTTAATTATATTTATAATATGGTTGAAAGTTACTTCTCTTTAGAAATTTTCTTTACTGAGGCTGGGCACGGTGGCTCACGCCTGTAATCCCAGCACTTTGGGAGGCCGAGGGTGGCAGATCACAAGGTCAGGAGTTTGAGACCAGCCTGGCCAATATGGTGAAACCCCGTCTGTACTTAAAATACAAAAAAAAAAATTAACTGGGCGTGGTGGCGGGCTCCTGTAGTCCCAGCTACTCGGGAGGTTGAGGCAGGAGAATCGCTTGAACCCGGGAGGTGGAGGTTGCAGTGAGCCAAGATCAGGCCACTTGCACTCCAGCCTAGGCGACAAGAGTGAGACTCCGTGTCAGAAAAAGAAACCAAAAAAAAGAAATTTTCTTCACTGAACTAAAGCGTCTCTTTACAAGGTGTCCATTATAAAGGCCACGTTACCATGAGTTGTTTTCTTACTGTGCCATTCATTTGGATTCATCTGCCTTTGCTACTTGTACATTTTAGACTGGACCGCCTTCATTTTCTGTAGGTTTTAGCTAGAACTTAATTTGGTTTACTCCAAGTAAGTTGTTAGGTGAGGACATTGTTGGATGGATCCAGAAATGAAACCAGGAGCAAGCAGGTTTAATTCTGGATTTTTGGTTAAGTATTTTATTTAGTGAATCATTCCTAATTCATTTAGATTTGAATGTGTGGTTTTGTTTTTCTCAGGACATTCAATCCTTGTGCATTTTAGTTTTCCCATTGGTAAAATGAGGTAATAGGCTAGATGACTGATCTCTAAACTTCCTTCCAACTCTGAAATTTCTGCTATTCCAAGTAAAAATGCACAGGGGTCCAAATACTTAGGTGGTGTTATTGATAGTCGAGAAATAAGACTTGTTTTATGTTTTAAGATCTCTCCATTTTATAAATAACTTCTTTCAGACACACAAAAAACCTTTGGTATCTGCAAAAGTTAATTTCCTTTTCTTGATTACCCTGATTTTTTTCTGGAACTTTTCATTATCTCTCCCTTATTTGAGTGTAATCCAGAAACTTCACTGAAGCAGATGTAGGGAGGCTGATAAGTAGATGTAACTTGAACTTGCCAAATGGTTTTTCTCATTGTGCTGCTAATGCATGAAAAAGGTTAAAATGATAAAATCTATGTAAATGAATGATTATTTTGCTTTTGAGTAACATTTAGGATGTCTTTGTTTTCATTTAAGCGCCAAGGATGACATTGATCTTGATGCCTTGGCTGCAGAAATAGAAGGAGCTGGTGCTGCCAAAGAACAGGAGCCTCAAAAGTCAAAAGGGAAAAAGAAAAAAGAGAAAAAAAAGCAGGACTTTGAGTAAGTATATTTTAAATATATTTGATTTTTATTTGTTTTGGTACTGGATTCACTTAATAAAAACTATACCAGTGCTTCACAATGTATTTTAATCCTTTTCTAGTGAAGATGATATCCTGAAAGAACTGGAAGAATTGTCTTTGGAAGCTCAAGGCATCAAAGCTGACAGAGAAACTGTTGCAGTGAAGGTGAAAGACAGACCTTTGTTACCTATTCGTATTTCGTATTCTATTCTTGCTTCTTAATGTTGGTTTGGGGAGCTGTATTTGGAAACTTTTGAGCAGTGTACAATATGTTATTTAAAAGCTTCTATGAAATCTGATGCCAAAGGGAAAAATAGGAATGTAAAGGTATTTTGTGGTATTGCTTGTTCATAAAATTGGTACATTTGGAGATAATGATGTAATCACTCATTCCACCTTCAGTTTTCTCTGTTGTTTCTTTTTCATCCTTCGAATTTGGATAAGCCTCAGAGTAATGGGAAAATCATAGATATTTTTTCTTCTTTCAACTTGTCCCTTAGGCTTTGTAAGGTTAGTAAATGAGTGGTGATTAGTGCCTGTTTCAAGAGCCTCTGGATTCTGCAATTTACAATGATGCGAGATGTGTCTGAGGCCAAGGCCAACCTCTCTTGCTTGTTTGAATTTTATATTCCTGTGAAAAAGACTTTGAAAAAGATTTTGAAATCATTTTGAGATTTTAAAAAAATGTTTACTTAATGAAGCACATGACTCTGGTCTCAATTATAATTCTGTTAATTTTTTCTAACAATGGAAATTTTTTAGCCAACAGAAAACAATGAAGAGGAATTCACCTCAAAAGATAAAAAGAAGAAAGGACAGAAGGGCAAAAAACAGAGTTTTGATGATAATGATAGCGAAGAATTGGAAGATAAAGATTCAAAATCAAAAAAGACTGCAAAACCGAAAGTGGAAATGTACTCTGGGAGTGATGATGATGATGATTTTAACAAACTTCCTAAAAAAGCTAAAGGGAAAGCTCAAAAATCAAATAAGAAGTGGGATGGGTCAGAAGAGGATGAGGATAACAGTAAAAAAATTAAAGAGTGTTCAAGAGTAAATTCTTCTGGTGAAAGTGGTGATGAATCAGATGAATTTTTGCAATCTAGAAAAGGACAGAAAAAAAATCAGAAAAACAAGCCAGGTCCTAACATAGAAAGTGGGAATGAAGATGATGACTCCTCCTTCAAAATTAAGACAGTGGCCCAAAAGAAGGCAGAAAAGAAGGAGCGTGAGAGAAAAAAGCGGGATGAAGAAAAAGCGAAACTGCGGAAGCTGAAAGAAAAAGAAGAGTTAGAAACAGGTAAAAAGGATCAGAGTAAACAAAAGGAATCTCAAAGGAAATCTGAAGAAGAAACTGTAAAATCCAAAGTGACTCTTGATACTGGAGTAATTCCTGCCTCTGAAGAGAAAGCAGAGACTCCCACAGCTGCAGAAGGTTGGTTAATACTTTAAAGGAAAGAGCAAAAGGCTTTTGATTCACAGTATAAGTTGTAATCATTATGTCCGAAGGTCATTTTGTTATTTGTCCATGGGTATAAAGGCACTTTATTATAAGGAGCCATCTAAAAAATTACACCTAAGTATTTGACTTGATTTGCATTGTTAATTCTTTACATATATAGTATAAATATCTTTCAGATTATTTATGTACAGACTGGAATTTTTATATAATCTCATTATGAAAACTATTTTTTTGCTGTTGATAAAGACTATAGAAGTTACTTAATGAAAAATTTATTCTTCCTTTCTGATAACTCGGTGTCAGATAATATTTGAATTCTTTCCTGTCTTTAAAAACCTAGTTCAATTTATGAAATTCACAAAGAAATGTTTTCATGAAGTTGCTAATATTTTCTGCTTCACTTAAAACTCAACATGCTAAAATTAGTGTCTTTTAAGCAATAATGAGCCATTTTTTTAACAACTAATTATAAAATAAAAGTTCTAGCTAATTTCTTCCTCTTATTTAGAATGAAAATAGCTAAAGATCAGATGGTTTGCATGGCCATACTATATTCTTAAAACAGTAGTTTTTTGGCTGGGTGCGGTGGCTCACGCCTGTAATCCCAGCACTTTGGGAGGCCGAGGTGGATCATGAGGTCAGGAGATTGAGACCATCCTAGCTAACATGGTGAAACCCCATCTCTACCAAAAATACAAAAATTAGCCAGGCATGGTGGCGGGCGCCTGTAGTCCCAGCTACTCGGGAGGCTGAGGCAGGAGAATGGCGTGAACCCAGGAGGCAGAGCTTGCAGTGAGCGGAGATCGCATCACTGCACTCCAGCCTGGGTGACAGAGTGAGACTCCGTCTCAAAAAACAAACAAACAAAAGCAGTAGTTTTTCTTTTGACTGGAAAACTTTTAATGGGAAAATTGACACAACTTTTTTTTTTGAGACGGAATTTCACTCTTGTTGCCTAGGCTGGAGTGCAATGACATGATCTCAGCTCACTGCAACTTCCTCTTCCCAGGTTCGAGTGATTCTCCTGTCTCAGCCTCCCAGGTAGCTGGGATTACAGGAGCCCGCCACCATGCCCGACTAATTTTTGTATTTTTACTAGAGATGGAGTTTTGTCATGTTGGCCAGGCTGGTCTCGAACTCCTGACCTCAGGTGATCCATGCACCTCAGCCTCCCAAAGTGTTGGGATTACAGGCGTGAGCCACCATGCCCAGCAATTTTTTTAAATAAATAAAAAAATGCCCAGCATTTTTATTATCTGGATATATTTGAGGAGGAACACCATGAAAGTAACTTCATAGCTTTTAATTCTTTAGAGTTCTTGGAGTATAACTACCTATATTTTTGTATTTTATCCTACTAATACTCTCTAAAGTGGACATCATTCTCATTAGCTCCATCTTGTAGAAGTGAAATTAGCTACAGAACTTAGGTGGGTGTTAGTTCATTCTGATTGTTAGAACTTCATATAGGCATCTGTTGGATACCAGCCACTCAGGTACCATGGATTAAGAGATAACATTAGGTACAGGATTGCCCTTTTGCTGCGGACAGTATCCTTCTGTCTTACGGTATTCCTCAGGACATCTGAGACCAACACCAGCATTGCAGACTTCTCAGGAGGCCATCTGTGAGTTACTCTGAGCTATTATAGTTACCGAAGTGCTCAGGATGCCTTGATGCCTGTAGAACTTAGCTTGCTGCTGGCATCAGCCTTGGCCCGTTATGGTCCTTGAATTCTGATTGGGTTTTGCTCGTCATCACCACAGGGAATTGTTTTTTCATTTCAATGCTTTGCCTTTATTCTTTTTTGGTAGATGACAATGAAGGAGACAAAAAGAAGAAAGATAAGAAGAAAAAGAAAGGAGAAAAGGAAGAAAAAGAGAAAGAGAAGAAAAAAGGACCTAGCAAAGCCACTGTTAAAGCCATGCAAGAAGCTCTGGCTAAGCTTAAAGAGGAAGAAGAAAGACAGAAGAGAGAAGAGGAAGAACGTATAAAACGGCTTGAAGAATTAGAAGCCAAGCGTAAAGAAGAGGTATGTTTTCATGAAGTTGGTAACATTGATATTGTGTTTAACTTAAAATCTGTTCTCTGTAAAATATCTTTAATCTTCTAATTCTGAGAATTTCATAGTTGCATGGTAATTCAGTTATATTATTGTTCCGATACAAATAATAAGATGAAGAGGTACAGCACATCTTATCTTTATTTTCTCAAGAACAGATTGCTTGATACATAAGTTGCTTATGTATCATTGCCAATAATCTGATGTGATATTAATTAATAATCATGTATAACATTTAAAATACTTTGATTTGGAATCTCCTTACATAATACTTTGCATGTGTCTCGAGAGATTTATTTGAAGTTTGGATTGTTTACATTTGAATTTTATAGTTCATTAAATGAATACAGGTTTTGTCTGACATGTACTCTTTTATAGGAACGACTGGAACAAGAAAAAAGGGAAAGGAAAAAGCAAAAAGAAAAAGAAAGAAAAGAACGCTTGAAAAAAGAAGGGAAACTTTTAACTAAATCCCAGAGAGAAGCCAAAGCCAGAGCCGAAGCTACTCTTAAACTCCTACAAGCTCAGGGTGAGTGGTACTCTTCATTAACTGAATGGTCAGAGAGCTCTGCACATGCAGTTATATTCCTTAATGTTCAGAAGGAGAATGGAATTTGCATCAGGACAGTTCCTATGAAAATCTGTGAAAAAGTTCAGTAAAACGTAAGGAATGGGTGATGTCATTTCGTTGTTTAGGAAGACGACATCTACATGAGGATAAAAATTTATATGTAAATGATAGTATGTCTGAATAAGTTATCCTCCCACAAACAAGAATAGTGATAATAATAGAATGAGTCCCTGTGTACCCTTCAGCCAGCTTCAACAATTAGGACCATTTGACATTCTTGTTTTGTACCTCTCCATCTACTTTTATCCTAGCATGTTTTAAAGTGAATCCCCAAAAATAAAATACAGTGATTCCCAGACAGCATATTAGTTTGCCCACATGACCACGGTGAAAAAGTATTCATGACCATTTTTTTTTTTTAACCTTTTCCTTATTTTCTGACGCAACAAGATATCCCAGGTTCATCTTGCATGGGCTGAGACCTGGAATCGGTTGTTTATCCAGAGAGCTTTTGTTCCTTTTAGAGGGTAATAGTGTTTAGAGATCACAACTGGGCATATAATTTATTTCTTTTTTGAAAGGTAAGATGATTTAAAATAGTGTCTTTGCTCCAGTGAGAAGAATATATTGGGACCTCTCTTAAATTTCCTGTTCCTGTATTCCCTAGATTTTTATATTACAGTCATTTTGGTGTTTATGCTATAATTACAGTAATAGCTACCATTTATTGTGTGCTTAGTGTGTAATTGATGCTACAATGTCTTTGACATTGTCTATTTTTCCCTCATAAAAAATCTTATAGCTATTTTTACTTCCCTCATATAGATGAAGAAATAGTGGTTCAGAGTGTAAACAGCTTACCCAAGGCCACAGAGCTGAAATTTAAGCTGGTCTGTGCAACTTTTTCTTACACATATGTTCAGCTAGGAGTATTAGATGTGAAGAAACCCAGTACTTAGATTTTAGAAAGTTTTATTCTTAATGGAGAATATAGCTTTTGTAAAATTTTAAATGAACTTAGGTACAAACTTGAATATAGTTAGCATTCATACATCAGATTTCATCAGTGACTATTGGAGAGGCTAAAAGCACCCATGAAGAAATTGAGATGGGACCAAGCAGGGAGTAATTTGCCAGTCTCAAAAATGCTGTTTTAAGGAGCAGTTAGACTTGTAGTTATGGAAATTACAGTGTAAAATTGTGGACTTTAGCATCAGTCTTTAGCATAGGCTTGTAAGAGATGATCTCTCAAGGGGCATCCCTGACCCTGGTCTCTTACTCTTCATAGTGTTGTCCAATGTTTACCATCTTTTTAGTTCTCTATTGTCTATTAATAAGAGTCCAAATTCCTTAGCTTGACATTCAAGGTCTCCCCACCACCCGCCCACAGCACACTCATGTGAGTCATCTCATTAAAAGATCCTACAGTGTTGTTTCATCGTATGTTTGAAAGACAGCTGCTTACCACATTTATTACCTAGAATATTGTAAAACTTATTCATTGAGCTAAAAATGTACTCTCAGAGAGTGTAGGCATCTGCAGATGTTTTCATATAATTACTCTGAAATGTGCAGCAGGTTAACTTTTCAATCATCCTTTAGTGTGTGACTACTAAGCATATATATATACACACACACACATACACACACGAGTACTTTATCAATAATTTGTAATAAACTCATTTCAGGCAAAGAGCTTCTTCAAGAACTTGATTGTTATGTCTCAGTTTGCAAAGTGAATGGAATGTCTAAACACATACAAGTCTTGGTGTTGATTCCAAGTACAGCAGCTTATTTGAGAGTCCAAGACTAGAGCAGTAGTCAGTTGATTAAGTCTAGGGTGTTATTGGGACCCCCTTCAGGTAATTCAGCCTACAGTTTCACCTCATCTTAGTAGGTGTAGGCTGCTAGGCAAGGAAAACTTTAATCAAAGTGATGATCTCTGCATTCTCAGCTGGCTTTATCCTCTTTCTTTGGTTTGCTTAATGTATTTGTCTTACCAGTCATAGCTATGGTTTTACCATTCTAGCCATTCTTCAGTACGTGCACAACACACATCCATATACATTCCTACTTTAGAGATAACATTTTTAGTCATTTTCTTTTATTAGTGACTTCATTCAAAATCCCATGGTATACAATTTCTGTTGTCTTTATTCTAAGGCTTCTGCCCATAGTGAGAGACTGGGTCAGTAATCCAGTAATCTGTAGATTCAGTTCAATCCCAGTCAAAATCACAGCATGGTATTTTGTAGCTATCTATCAACTAGTTCTAAAATGGATATGAAGAGACCAGAGAGTTAGAATGGCCAAAATATGATTGAAAAAGGAGAACAAACTTAGAATACGTGATTTCAAGGCTTAGTATAAAGCTATAGGAATTAATATAGTGTGATATTGCCAGAAAGATAGACAAACAGATAGTCTATACATGGTTAGTATATAAGTGAAAGGTAATTCAGTGGATAAAATACAGTATTTGTAGCAAGTGGTACTAGAACAATTGGACATCTGTATGCAGAAAAACCCAAAACTAGTTTTAATCCCCACTATATAAAAATTGACCCAAATGGGTATCATATGTAAATGTAAAATATACAATAATACTTTCAGAGGAAAACATAGGAGGATATCTTGTGTTAGGCAGAGTGCTTAGATAGGACTCTAAACCATACATTTTGAGAAAGACCAGTTCAGAGCAGAAAGAGTAGTTTCCTGTAAAACCATATGACTATATTTAAACATTTTATAAACTTGAAGAAATAGGTTTGCACAGGCTGGGCGCAGTGGCTCACGCCTGTAATCCCAGCACATTGGGAGGCGAGGTGGGCGGATCACCTGAGGTCAGGAGTCCAAGACCAGCCTGGCCAACATGATGAAACCCTGCCTCTACTGAAAGATACATTTTGAGAAAGACCAGTTCAGAACTTTTCTCTGCAAAAGACACTGTCAAGAGAATTCCAAGACAGTACCTCCAAATCAGATATCTGAGAAAGAATTAACATCCAAAATATATAAAGACTTCTCAAAATTCAACTATAAGAAAACCAATAAGTTCATTTAAAAATGGGCAAAAGGTATCAACAGACACTTTCACCAGGAAGCTGTATGCATCTGAAAAGAATGTTCTAAAAAAAGAGAAACCTTTACCACATTCAGAGCAGTTGAAACTCTTTTTTTTTTTTTTTTTTTTTCCTTTTTTTGAGACAGAGTTTCACTCTTATTGCCCAGACTGGAGTGCAATGGCGCAATCTCGGCTCACTGCAACCTCTGCCTCCCAGGTTCAAGTGATTCTCCCGCCTCAGCCTCCCGAGTAGCTGGGATTATAGGCACCCACCACCACAATATATTTTCTTTATATATAATATAATTTTTTGTATTTTTAGTAGAGATGGGGTTTCACCATGTTGGCCAGGATGGTCCCGGACTCCTGACCTCAGGTGATCCACCCACCTCAGCTTCCCAAAGTGCTGGGATTACAGGCGTGAGCCATCACGCCTGGCCAAAACTCTTCTGCATTACTGGTGAGAATGCAAGATAGTATAGCCACTTTGGAAAACAACTGGCAGTGTCTTTATAAAAATTAAGGTCATATTTACCTTATGTTTCATCATTCACACTACAAAATATTTGCCCAAGAGAAATGTTCACACAGAAACCTGTCTGAAAATGTTCATACCTGCTTTATTCATAATTGCAAAAAACCAGAAACAACTCAAATGTCCTTCAGCTGTTGAATGGATAAGCAAAACTGTGATATATCCATACAATGGAATGCTGCCCAACAATAAAAAGAAATGAAGTATTGACGTGCAACAGAGTGAGTGAGTCTCAAATCCATTATGAAGATAGAGGCCAGACTGTGAGATTCCATTTATGTGACATTTTAGAAAAAGCAATCTTTTGGTTGGAGAACAGATCAGTGGTTACCAGAGGCTAAGAAGGTAAGGAGGGTTTGACTACACGGAGCAGCACAGGGTGATGGAGTGATGGAGCTTTTCTGCATCTTCATTGTGGTGATGATACACATATCAAAACTCTCACTGTACGTAAAAAAAGGATTTTTACTGTATGTAAATTTTAAAATACCTTATATGAAAAAGATAGAAGTTTTTCCATGAATATCCTTTCATATTTTAGAGTATGTGTCTCTGTGGTGAATGAAATGGTATCCTTTAAATAGTACTTCTTAGGTGACATACAAGTAGTATAAGCCTGAAGTTTTTCATTTTTATCCCTCAGGTGTTGAAGTGCCATCAAAAGACTCTTTGCCAAAGAAGAGGCCAATTTATGAAGATAAAAAGAGGAAAAAAATACCACAGCAGCTAGAAAGTAAAGAAGGTTTGTATACAAAATAGCCTCTAATTTAGGAAATATTTTGTTTGCCTTTCCCCCACAATCTTCAAAACAGTGTCTGTAAAGAAGAAAGGAAAAAATCCGAAATGCATATTGAAACTTATTTTCTAAACTTATTTCTTATTAATGCCATTATTCTCACTTGATTCAAATGACAAGCTAATGGAAAAAGTATTTTACCTTGAAAAATCTGGGTTCTATCCTATGAATATTGTAACTGTTGTTAACTCTGAGAAGTAAAACTACCATTCTTATCTTTCCTTGATTTCCTTCTTAGCCTTCTGTGATTTTTGTATTTTATTTATTGAGCAGAAAGAGTAGTTTCCTGTAAAACATATGACTATATTTAAACATTTTATAAACTTGAAGAAATAGGTTTGCACAGGCTGGGCGCAGTGGCTCACGCCTGTAATCCCAGCACATTGGGAGGCTGAGGTGGGCAGATCACCTGAGGTCAGGAGTCCAAGACCAGCCTGGCCAACATGATGAAACCCTGCCTCTACTGAAAATGAGAAAATTAGCCTGTCATAGTGGCAGGCGCCTGTAATCCCAGCTGCTTGGCAGGCTGAGGCAGGGAGAATTGCTTGAACCCGGGAGGTGGAGGTTGCAGTGAGCTGAGATTGCACCACTACACTCCAGCCTAGGTGACGGAGCGAGACTCCATCTCAAAAAAATAAAAAATAAAAATAAATAGGTTTACACTACTGTTTTTTATTCAGTACTTAATGGAGTATCTTAACAGAAATTATACACCGAAAAAAATATTATCTTGGTTTCTGCCCCTTTTTCAGTGTCTGAATCAATGGAATTATGTGCTGCTGTAGAAGTTACGGAACAAGGAGTACCAGAAAAGGAAGAGACACCACCTCCTGTTGAACCAGGCGGGTAGTATTATCTGATTATTTAATTAGTGAATTCTTATTAAAATTAGTGTTGGTGTGTCATAAGTTGTCTTAGTTATTAGAAATAGTTGGGGAGAACCAAATAAATATCTGGCTGGATGGCTCTCTTCATAGTTCTTTCTTTTCTATTTCTTTTCATTTCTACTTTGAATAAGTATCCAAGTGAGACTTGAATCAGTTGTGTTCTTTTCAGCAGTGTTAGAAAATGTTTTGTAAGGCCGGGCGCGGTGGCTCACGCTTATAATCCCAGCACTTTGGGAGGCCGAGGCGGGCAGATCACGAGGTCAGGAGATCGAGACCACGGTGAAACCTTGTCTCTACTAAAAAAAAAATACAAAAAATTAGCCGGGCGTGGTGGCGGGCGCCTGTAGTCCCAGCTACTCAGAGAGGCTGAGGCAGGAGAATGGCGTGAACCCAGGAGTCGGAGCTTGCAGTGAGCCGAGATTGCGACACTGCACTCTAGCCTGGGCAACAGAGCGAGACTCTGTCTCAAAAAAAAAAAAAAAAAAAAAGAAAATGTTTTGTAGAAAGGATACACTTTGGGAGGGTGAGGCGGATGGATCACTAGATCATGAGATCAAGACCATCCTGGCTAACACGGTGAAACTCCGTCTCTACTACAAATACAAAAAATTAGTCGGGCACGGTGGCGGGTGCCTGTAATCCCAGCTACTCGGGAGGCTGAGGCAGGAGAATTGCTTGAACCTGGGAGGCAGAGGTTGCAGGGACACTGCAGTGAGCCAAGGTTGTGCCATTGCACTCCAGCCTGGGTGACAGAGCAAGACTCCATCTCAAAAAAAAAAAAAGGAAGAAAGGATAGTAGGTTTTGGATTTTCTCTGATGCTTTTATTTATGAGTCAGAAATCTCAAAACAAGATCTGAAGGTCTTCATTTAATGCTTCAGAAGTAAATTCGAAGGATTTTTAACTAGAACTTTTTAAGAACCATAAAAATTGGCATTTTTAGACCTTCCTAAAGGTCGACTTCTATTTACAATAATCAGAGAATTCAACTTACTCATTGTGGGGTATCTTTGTATGTGTTGAGGAGTTGGGGAAAAATCTCTGGTTTAAAAAAAAAAAAAAAACGTTCTAACTCTTAAGACTAGATATTGATGGGAGAGCTGGGGCTGCCTAAATGTATGTTTAGTATTCAAGAGAATCCCCAGTGATTAAAGATAGGATCAGGAATGGGAAAAGCCTTTAGAGAATACTAAGCCTGATTTACATTGGTGAATTATATTATTGGTAGTTCCTTTCCTTCCTTTTTCTCTTTTCTCTTCTGAGCAAATAGGATCATCTCACCTGGGTAGACCTCAGCCTAGCATTGATATGACGAGATTAGAGAAATTTAGATTGATATGCTTAATAGCAGCCCACTATCTTAGGTCATATTTTTAGCACCAGAAAGAATTGCTAATTTAGATGGATGTTTTGGGTACCTGTTTCTGAGTCTCATTTCCTCCTCAAGATAACTTATCCAGGCTTGTTAGTAAATAATGATTATTTCAGGGAAGCAGGTACCACATGTCCTACCCCTCATCTTACTTTCATTTAAGAATAGTTGTGCCTGGTTAGATTTCAGTAAAGAAAAGCATTCTTGTTAAGAAGAGTATTAGGTCTTTAATATCTAAATAATATTCAGAATTTTAGCTTTCTGGCTGTTTTGGGGTTATGAGCACAGCATTGACCCAGAGTGATGGTGGTAGTTTTGTACCTTCAACTTCAGAATATAAGTATATTTAAATACCTGTAAAGGTTAAAAGCAAAATAATAAATTCCTTGCATAAAGTATGAGTTGGATGATCAAAAAGAAGATATATATGAAATTTCATTTGTTTTCAAGAACTGAGTACATTCATGTAGCTTTTTCAAGATCTAAAGAAACATTTAAATTAATTAAATTAATGAAACAATTAGCTTGAATATAAAATCGGTTAAGTTGAATATGTTGACAGTAGTAGGAAATGGAAGCATTTAAGTAATAGTAAATTATGACATGCTAGCTATGTTAAAAAGATAGTTCTGGCCGGGCGTGGTGGCTCAAGCCTGTAATCCTAGCACTTTGGGAGGCCGAGACGTGCGGATCATGAGGTCAGCAGATCGAGACCATCCTAGCTAACACGGTGAAACCGCATCTCTACTAAAAATACAAAAAATTAGCTGGGCACGGTGGCGGGCGTCTGTAGTCCCAGCTACTTGGGAGGCTGAGGCAGGAGAATGGCGTGAACCCGGGAGGCGGAGCTTGCAGTGAGCCGAAATTGCGCCACTGCACTCCAGCCTGGGTGACAGAGCAAGACTCCGTCTCAAAAAAAAAAAAAAAGATCTAAAGATAATAGCTTCATACATATTTTTTACATAATTAAAACATTCTTTTTTTTATGTCAGAGCGTAATTTTTTACTTTTTTCTAAAAGACCTTCATATTTCTAAATAATTTTCGTGTCTTAAATGCAAATTTTTACTTACAGAAGAAGAAGAAGATACTGAGGATGCTGGATTGGATGACTGGGAAGCTATGGCCAGTGATGAGGAGACAGAAAAAGGTGAATACCTCATAAGCACACACTGATAAATCCAGTGGTTATTAGAAATGAATGATATATATTTAAATGAATAGTCTTTTGATTATCAAAGCCATATGAACATTTCTGGGGATAGGGATAAGTCTCTTGTTCTCTCCTTTGCCATGGTTTCTAAGTCCTCAAGTGGATCTTCATTTTATGAATGAGTGGTTCCTCAAAATGTTATTTGTAAGATAGCTGCCTAAGGTTTAGAATGCATTTTTTCTGAGTGATGATGTTACAAATAGGGTTGTTACTAAAGGTGACCTACAAAAAGCACTGTTAACTTAAAAGGTTATGAGATAAATACTATAGTTCCTGATAAGTATGAATAGAAAGTAAACGTTTTTGTCGTTGTTTCCCCTTCTTTATTACTAAAATCTCTACTTTGAGATTTAATTTCCTGTTAATTTTACTAACTTACTGATAATGATATCTGGCTCTTTGATTTTTTTCAGCCTCCCCCCATCTTTGTTTTTAAAGCTATACCTTTTTCTTTAAGCATGGCTTTAGTCAAATTCTGTAAGTTCTGATATGTTGATATTTTCTCATTTTCATTTTGATGTATTAAGTTTTACAAGATTTATTTAGTGTATTTCTTTCTTTCTTTCTTGTTTTTTTTTTGTTTGTTTTGAGATGGAGTTTCACACTTGTTGCCCAGGCTGGAGTGCAATGGCGCAATCTCGGCTTACAGCAACCTCTGCCTCCCGGGTTCAAGCCATTCTCTTGCCTCAGCCTCCGGGGTAGCTGGGATTACAGGCATGCGCCACCAGGCCCAGCTAATTTTGTATTTTTAGTAGAGACGGGGTTTCTCCATGTTGGTCAGGCTGGTTTCGAACTCCCGACCTCAGGTGATCCGCCCACCTTGGCCTCCCAAAGTCCTGGGATTATAGGTGTGAGCCACCACACCCCGCCTAGTGTATTTCTTAATTTACAAAATGGGCATTTTCTAATCGTCTTTTGTTACTTCATTGTGATCAGAGAACATACATGATTCTATCCTTTGAAATATGTTGATTATTGCTATACAACCTAGCATGGTCAGTTATTATAAGTGTTTCATATTTGGAAAGAATTTATATTCTGCAGTAGTTGGATGCCTTGCTTTCTATATTTAGGCCAAGTTTGCTAATCATTTTGTTCAAGTCTTTTATAGCGTTCTGAGGGTTTTTTTGTTTTTGCTTTTGTTTTTTTTCTGATCCGTTTTTTCTCTCTGTTACTGGGACCAGTGTCTTAAAATCTCCCATCATGATTGTAGATTGTCTGTTTCTCCCGAGTTCTGTTAATTTTTGCTTTAGGTATTTTTATGCTGTGTCATTAGGTGAACACAATCTTGTATCTTTCTAATGAATTGACTCTTTTATCATTGATATATATATTTCTAACAATGCCTTTTGATATAAAAGTCTACCTAAAATTCATATAGGTACACAAGCTTTGATTTACATGATCTTTTTCTATCTTAATTACGCTTTCTGTATCCGTAAATAGCATTATCTTAGTCCATTTGTTCTGCTGTAACAAAATACTACAGACTCGGTAGTACTAAAGAACAGAAATGTATTTCTCACAGTTCTGGAGGCTGGGAAGTCCAAGATCAAGGCACCAGCGTCTGGTAAAGGCTGCTCCCTGCTTCCAAGATGGCACCTTGGTGCTACATCCTCCAGAGGGAAGGATGGCTGTGTCTTCACATGGTGGAAGGGAGGGAAGGGCAAGAGGAGCAAACTCTCTTTGAAGGCACTTTTCTGCGGGCATGAATCCATTTATGAGAGTGACTTAATCACTCCCCAAAACCTTCCCCATCACCCTGCTACCTCCTGCCAGCAAAATGGGGATTACGTTTTCAACATGAATTTTAGAGGGGACACCATTTACAAATCACAGCTAGGATCTAGTTGAGATTTTTTTAATCCAATTTGTCCATCTTTATATTTTACCTAGAGTACTTAGCCCATTCATTAAATGTAACATTTGGTGTAATTAATGAAGTATATTGATTTTAAACATTTCATCTTACTAAGTCCTTTTTTGTTCTGCGTGGTTCTTTTTCTCTCCTTTCTAATCATCTTTTGGGTTACTAGGTTTTTAAAATTTTATTTTTTTCTCCTTTCATGAGCTTAGCAGTTGTGTACTTTTCAAAAAACTTTTTAGTGATTAAGAAAATTTTTAGCAAGTACCTTTGAACTAACAATGTCTGATGTTATCCTCTAACAATGCAGGGACTTTAGAGTACTTGAATGACATTTACCCAATACTCTATTTAGATATCATTGCTCTCGGCCGGGTGTGGCGGCTCACACCTGCAATCCCAGCATTTTGGGAGGCCGAGGTGGGCGGATCACTTGAGATCAGGAGTTTGAGACTAGCCTGGCCAACGTGGTGAAACCCCACCTCTACTAAAACTAGAAAATTTAGCTGGGCATCGTGGCGTGCGCCTGTAATCCTAGCTACTCAGGTGACTGAGGCATGAGAATCGCTTGACCCCGGGAAGCGGAGGTTGCAGCCAGCTGAGATTGCGCCACTGCACTCCAGCCTGGGCGACAGAGTGAGACTCTCTCAAAAAAAAAAAAAAGATATAATTTTTCTCATTTCTTTTCATTATCTAAAACCTCAAATTAGCTTATATTTTATGTAGTCAATACTTATTAAGTTTACCCACATTCCTAACATTTTGTTGTGCTTCATTTCCTGCATCTTTTACCTTCCATTTGAGATCATTTCTTCCTATCTGAAGAACACTTTAGAGTTTTTTTTAGTATGGATCAGTTAGTAAGACATTCTATTTTGCTTTCGAAAAACATCTTTATTGCATCTTCATTCTTTAGTTTTATATATTTACTGAGTGAGGAATTATTGGTTGAAGTTTAACACTTTGGAGTTATTCTTCCCTTGCCCTGGCTTTCATTGTTCCTGTTGAGAAGTCAGGTATCAGCGTAAATTTTTCATATGGTTTTGCTTTTCAGCATTTTTATCATGATGTACCCAGAATAGGTTTTTTAAAAATATATTCTACTTGCAGAGCTTTATTAATATATGATTTTATGTTTTTATCAGTTTTATGTTAGGAACCATTTTCTCCCTCAAATTCCAGTGGTGTCTCTGATAGGCCCTCTTATTGTGTCATTGTTTCCTATTTTCTTTTCTGTATTTTCTGCCTAGTGAGTCTCTGTGGTTCATTCTGGATTGCTTCTCTTGACTGCCTTCTAGGTCACTGATTTTCTCCTTGGCTCTTTCTATTCTGAGGTTAGACCCATCTTTTGTGTTCTTAATTTCATTTGTTATATTTTTCAGTTTTAGTATTTCCATTTAACTATTTTTTTATAGTTTTAATTTACCTTCTAAAATTTTAACTTTGTCTTTTGCTTCTGACTGAATGTTAGAAGCACATTTTAAAATTTTGATTTTATGACTTTATAAAAGTCCTTTTGGTGTTTTATATGTTGGTTCTTCTCATGTAAATTGTTTTCTCACGTGCCTTGCTGTTTTTATATATGTGCTGGATATTTTGCTTGGAGAAGTAATTTGAGGTCAAGGATGATGTTTTCTTTTCTCCAGAGCTAATTTATATGTTACTTCCACAAGGTACCTGAGTGAACTAGCAATATGGAATAATCTTATTCTAGACTTAGAATCGAGAGGATCTGAAGGTGATCTGCCAATAATGGGGAGATCCTGTTTATTTCTTATCCTTATTCCTAGGGTGCAGCTCTTCATGATTTTACCCCACAGTAAGGGTGTAACCCAACGTCTGCTCACTGCACCCCCTTGAATTCTTAGTATTCTGGTAGGTCTGGACTCCCAATGCAGCTTAGCCTTTCATCTGCCTCCTCCCGAATCAACAAATGACCATAAGGGGAAAGTGGTACTAAAGACTGTTCTCACCTCCTTGAGTTTCTGTTCTCCCATGGATTCTGTCTTACTAATGCTGACTTCAGTATGGATTACTGCCGTAAGGTTTTACTGTTAAGTGACAGACTTCGTTTTAGCGTATAGACAAACACCTTGCGTTTATGATGTATGAAAACACCATGTTACTGCCTTAAATACAAGTTGAGCCTCTAAAATTAAAAAATCTGAAATCTGAAATGCTCCAAAATCAAGTTTGAGCACCACTACGTGACGCTCAAAGGATATGCTCATTGGAGCATCTCATATTTCAGGTTTTTCCGATTTTAGATGCAAATATTCCAAATTAAAAAAAATATGAAGTAAGTATAGAATGCAGATATTCCAAATTTTAAAAAATCTGAAACAGTTCCGGTCCAGTCATTATCTCCTTCCCTTACTTTAAAGCAGGCTTGTCCAGTCTGCAGCCTGTGGGCCACATGCAGCCCAGGATGGCTTTCAATGTGGCCCAGCACAAATACGTAAACTTTCTTAAAACGTGAGACTTCTTTTTGTTATTTTTATTTTTAAGCTCATCAGCTATTGTTAGTGTTAGTGTGTTAGTGTATTTTATGTGTGGCCCAAGACAATTCTTCTTGTAATGTGGCTCAGGGAAGGCAAAAGATTGGACACCCCTGCTTTAAAGTCTCTTATTTTGATAGAAATCTATCATATTAATGTTTATTTATTTAAAAATATATTTGCTTTCCTAGTAGAAGGAAACACAGTTCATATAGAAGTAAAAGAAAACCCTGAAGAGGAGGAGGAAGAAGAGGAAGAGGAAGAGGAAGATGAAGAAAGTGAAGAAGAGGAGGAAGAGGAGGGAGAAAGTGAAGGCAGTGAAGGTGATGAGGAAGATGAAAAGGTGTCAGATGAGAAGGATTCAGGGAAGACATTAGATAAAAAGCCAAGTAAAGAAATGAGCTCAGATTCTGAATATGACTCTGATGATGATCGGACTAAAGAAGAAAGGGCTTATGACAAAGCAAAACGGAGGATTGAGGTATTTATTTTACCCTTTCTACTTTCTTTCTTCCCACTCCTCTGTGATGATTAAAACAGTACTCTACAACTAAAGGCTTTGAACAGCACTTTATATATTCTCAAGAATAGAATACCGTTCAGTTTTTGTAATGTTGAAATATTATTGGCCTCCGATACTGGTCTTACCCAAAGACACCCCCACCCCGCTCTTACCTAAGATAGAATGGTGTGACTACTTCATCATTTTTTTTCTTGTTTTCTCCAAATTTTAATGTACTCTTTGAGTGATAGTTTATAAGTATGCAGAGGTATTCTGAGCATATGCCCTCTGCTTATAAACATCAGTTATGTGTTTGCCTCACATATTTAGGTTAGTCACCATGAGGCATCTGATCACTTTAGTTGCTTAAATCTGGTGGGTTGATGAGGCTTCTATTTAGTAAAGTCCGATACCTGATAGGCTTTCTGTATTTTTCCTACTTAATGCAGTAGATTTCAGTAGGCTTCAAAAGAAAGTTTTCTTTAGTTCTGTCAGCTTAATGTAAATAATACATTAAAATCTAGTTTGCTTGAGGATATTAAACTATTTTAAAGCTAAAAACTATTTTAGCTTTCCTTTTTGTGTATTATTAATTTTTTAATTTTTTGTTTTACTACCTATATATCAACATTTGCTTTTTCTCCTGTAAAGTCTAGGTATGGATAAATTGTCTAAATTTCTAAAGGACTAAGAGGATTTGTTATTCTAAATTAGGGTTTCTCAGCCCTGGCACTATTAAAATTTGGGGGCCAGATAATTCTTTGTTGTTGGGGACAGGGACTGTTTTCTTCCTTGTATGATATCGAACAACATCTTGGCCTTTGCCTGCTAGATGCCTGTAGCATTCTCCCCCACCTGGCACCTCAGTTATGACTGTCTTTTCCCGTAGCACCTACTCCCACCAGCTCCCTTGCCATATACCCATGTTCGAGAGAGTGATGGAATATCTGTACTGTGCTTGCTGATTAACAAACAAAATAAGTATAAAGCAGAAGAGTTTCTCAATTATCCTGCTCCCTAGATTAGTTAATGGTAGGTGTGTATGAGCTTCATGTTTTTAAAAATAAAGGCCCTAGCCGCCAATATAGTCATATGAGGGGTTAGGGCTTCAAGGTAGGAATTTTGGGGAAATGTTCAGTCCATAACAAACTTCATGGATCCATAAACCTTACTACCTATTATGATTTTCTGAAATTCACTCCATTCCTGGGTCAGAATCTCCATTGTGGAATGGGGTTTGTAGTCTTGTCCTGTCATTGCTTCAGTATACTTAGAATTCCTGAGTCAGTTTGTAACTCATTGCCCTCCAAAAATTTTTAATACTTCACTAAGTGTGGGAGAGAGAGGCAGTTTTCAGCCATATCAAATAAAGTCATGATGTTTGAATTTGAGTTGTATGTACTGTGAGGTTGTCGGGTACTGCTCTTTCCTAGTGATTAAGTCCTACTTTGTGCTCATCCCAGGCATCTCACTTTTGGTATTTTAAAAAGTTTTTCAGTTTTAGTTTCTACCAAAAAATCTAATGTCTAGTACTAGAAATGCAAGTAAAGGGTTCTTGCAGAAATGGTTTTTAGATGAAAAATAGTTTTGTAAATGACATTACTTCATAGTTTTTGCTTCAAGTTTATCTAATTTGAATGCCACTTTACTGTATTTGAAAGGTCATTTCAAAGAAAAACTTGCTGGCATGTGTTTTTGGTCCTCAGAAAGCTGAAGCATTTAGGTAAATGCGACAGAGAAGCATGTTGTGGTTCAAGGAAAAGTTTTCTCACTCTTAGCTGGTGTTCATGGAAGTGGTAGAGCCTTGGAAAGTCAGGACATGTTATACTTATTTAAGCTGAAGCTTAAATAAACAGTCTCCTCCTTGAAAGGTTGTATAGCGTTTGTATACTGGATAAAAGTGTGAAATAAATTGCCATTAAAAATCTTTAAAATTCTTAGGTTCCAGAGAATTTTTTAAAAAGTACAAGTTCACCTATTTTTATATAAATCCTCACACAAATTCAGGGTTGCACTATATAGTCAGTATGATGGGAAGATTGATTCCTTTTCTAGTCATTATATTCCATTAAAGTAACTGTGTACAAAAGTATTCAAAAATTTTGAAATGACACTTTACAATATTCCTATTCGTATTCAGCAGTACTGCTGTGAAATCTAAACAGGTTTTTCCTTGTCCAAAGGTGCTGTGATGGGAATTAGATTGTAAAGTTCACATTATAAATTGCAATTATGGGTAGTCAAATCAACAAAGAACTTGGATGCAGGTTGTTGCATTCTTTTGCCAAGGCAAAATAGAAAATAAGGATAGTGAGGATTTGAAATAATACTTAATTTTTGATTTTTTTTTTATTTCTAGAAACGGCGACTTGAACATAGTAAAAATGTAAATACCGAAAAGCTAAGAGCCCCTATTATCTGCGTACTTGGGCATGTGGACACAGGGAAGACAAAAATTCTAGATAAAGTAAGAAAAATATTACATGTATTGATAGAACTTTGAAAATAAGTGAATGGTACCTTATAAAAAAAACTTTAGAGACCAATAGGACATATAAGCAATTCTGCTTACAATAAATAAGTTGCTAATTTCTTATTATTTTTGCTGCTATCTTTTCCATGTTGAAATACCAATCTGTATTTGCTGTCTTCTCATAGCTCCGTCACACACATGTACAAGATGGTGAAGCAGGTGGTATCACACAACAAATTGGGGCCACCAATGTTCCTCTTGAAGCTATTAATGAACAGACTAAGATGATTAAAAATGTAAGTACATTGTATTTCATATATTTTAATCTCTTACAAAAATTAAGATATGAACTATTTCAAACATAGAAAAAGGACAGAGACTAGTATAACAGCTCCATATACTCACCATTCAGAATTAACATGTACTATTTTGCCTATTTTGCTTTACATCATTCTTTTTAAAGAATAAAACGCTGCATATTATAGGAGCTCTCACATTCCATTTCCTTCCCTCCCTCTCCCAGAGGCAGCCACTATTCCAAAGTTAGTCATTCGCCTCCATGCTTTAACACTGATACCATTTATCCCCATAATTTAAAATTTTGTTTCCTTCTCTACTCTTTTTCCCTTCTAATCAATTTCTTTTCTTTTTCTCCCATATTTTTCTACTTGTTTGGAGGTATTCCGTTTATGTATGTTAAATGTAACACAGTAAGATAAATGTAAAGCTTAAAGAATCAGTATAATACACACCACCCTTTAAGTGTCACCTTTGTTGAGCAATAGAACCTTGCAAGCTACTTCAGAAGCCCTCCAGGTGTAGCTTTCCAATCAAAGATCTCTTCTCCAGCCACAACTTTTTCAAATAATCTCTACCTTTTAATGTGTTAGGAGTTGCAAAATGTTGATACTCGAATTCCATCAGCCATCATTGGATTACTTCTGTAGAGAAACGTTACCTAATCTACTATTTGATTATTCAGTGATGGCTTATTTAGGAAAGGCAGAATTAATGCCTGATCCTTTACCTTCTTTTAACCAGCTTTTAAAATAAAAAGTGGCCAATATGATTTTTATTTATTTTCTTTTTTTTTTTTTTTTTTGCCCTTCATAGAGATGGGCTCTCCCTATGTTGCCCAGGCTGGTCTTGAACTGCTGTGCTCAAGTGATCCTCCCACCTCAGCCTCCCAAAGTGCTGGGATTACAGATGTGAGCCACTGTGCCCAGCCTGATTCTGTTTTGTATTATTATGAACTCATGGATTTAAACATATTTACTGTGCATTAGTCCATTTCAGTTATTATTGTGCTGAGATAGTCCCATCTTTGCCCAGTGGTTGGCTCCTGAATCTTTCTCATACAATTCTGGTTGTCCTAGTTTTGGTTGCATTCATGCTGTCTGATATAGCAGGATGTTCCAGGCTCATGTAATACAGAAACTACCCAGACTGAGAACTGGGCCTTGTTAATAATTCCTCATTTTCATTATCACAGAGCAGGTGAAAGTGGTAGCTTTGGAACTGAGAAGCAGTAAGTTGAAAAACAAACAGAGCATATGTTATTACATGCTAATGTCTCCTTTTATTCCTTATTTAGTCTTAGTTCTGCATGTAAAAAGAGTCTATGAGTTTGTCTCTCCAGTTTTTGTTTTGTTTCTTTGTGACTGGGTTTTATGAAGCTTGTCTTCTAGTCAATTCCTAAGGAAGGAATTAGAAGAATTAGCATTCCTTGAATTTTTGAATATTGAAGAGTTATTTTGTGGCCTTTGTACTGGAAAGTCAGTTGGCCACATATAAAATCCTTGGTTGACATTTTCATTCCTTAAGTGTCTTGTGTCCCATTTCTTCTCTCATAAAGTATTGCTGTTAAGTTTGATCATAAGCTGAATTTCATCTTTTTATAAGGCATATGGTCGTTTTACATCTTGATGTCGCTTCTGAGTTTTCCAGTTATGTGGTGTTCTATTATAATATGTAGTATTGAATTTTTATTTTAGAACAGTTTTCTTGAATTATAGCTTTTCAAATTTATAATTTATTTTCATCCTATTTTAAACAGTATTTCTATGTTTTAGTCACTAGAGGAGAGGGTTCATAACACCTTATTCCACCAGTTGCCAGAACTTGAACTCTCATTGTTATTTTAGAACGTAAGGAACAAGATTATTATTAGGCCTGTATTAAAGTTCTTGGGATAACCTTTATATGACAATTGTAATTACTTACTGTTAGTATATAAGACACTAAAGTGGAAATAATTATGGTGCTCAGTGAACATTGATTTATGACCATCAGAATGCAGATCTGAAATGTTTTACATTGCATTATTTTGATGTAAATCAGGATACCAAATTTTGGAAGATCATTTGAAGATTAGCAAAAAAAAAATGTAGATAAGCATAATACAAAAAGGGTGTGTGTGTGTGTGTGTGTGTGTGTGTGTGTGTGAAATTAGTTGGTCAGTGTTACTTTTTAGACTAAAAGGGAATGTCCAGATTAGATCTGTTGTAATGTTATTTCCATTCATTTATGTGCTTTTGTCCAGAAAGTCAAGCATTTGTGACATTATTTGAATACAACAGGGTATGCATTTACTCTTTAACACTTTTGATCAATGTGGTAAACTTACTTTAAAATGTACTTTTGGGACATATTTGAAGTCAGAATTGCTTTAAAATAGGACCAGATAAGTTTTCCCAATGCTGAGAACCACCTCTTGCATGTCAGATTTCTGTAGATTATTTCAGATGACTGCCCTATGATTTGTATCACCACTTACTTAATAATCTGCTCAAACTTGGACTATGGTCATAGTTTTAAGACCTTAAGAAAGGAGATATTTTCTCATTTAATTTTTTTTTTTGTTAAAATGCCTTTGTATTTTAATGAAAATACTGACAATTGTACTTTGCTGGTTAACTCACTGTTTCTAAAACCATTCATATGGAAAAGGGAGTAGTGATACTTTCAGAGTTTTATGGTTAAAAGATTGTTTTGTAAAGAAGCTTTCATGTCTGACTTCCTTAAACTTTGCACTTTTCCCCACTGTTTCTAGTTTGATAGAGAGAATGTACGGATTCCAGGAATGCTAATTATTGATACTCCTGGGCATGAATCTTTCAGGTAAGACCAATTTGAGTCTTTTCTCATCAAGCAAACTACTTGAAACCATTAAGTCTGAAAGTTCAGCGGAGTCATTAACCTTTGAGTAGTAATTTGATCTCTATAACTACCACTCCTCCTTTGTACCTCATTGATTTACTAGTGTTTTCTTTGAATATTTGTTTTTTATAGAGGGAAGTCTTTACTGCTTTAAAAGAGCACCCCTTTAATATGGAATGCAGAAAACATGCTAATACATGCCAGGCCTATCTCCTGTAAAACCCATTACAAGTGGAATATTGTCTCTTGTCCATATTCTTTAACACAGAAAACTTGGTCAGTAAAATTATCAGAAATATTAGTTGGTTCGAAAACTAGCTCATTCCACTTGAGGTCAATTCAAGTGATTGTTAGATGAGCATTTAGCAAGTTAAGGGCTAATAGTACTTGAACAATTTAATACATATACTCTATTTTATTTGGGTTTTACAAAGAAGTTTAAAAGTTTAAGAAAAGTATTAATTTCAAGATTTTCTACTAATAGCTCTTTTCCTTCTTTCAACAGTAATCTGAGAAATAGAGGAAGCTCTCTTTGTGACATTGCCATTTTAGTTGTTGATATTATGCATGGTTTAGAGCCCCAGACAATTGAGTCTATCAACCTTCTCAAATCTAAAAAATGTCCCTTCATTGTTGCACTCAATAAGGTATGTGTGCCTTCTGAAAAATTAACCTAGGAAAACATGTTTCTTAATTTTTTGTGATTAAAAAAATAGTATAATTAACTTACAAGCATAGCTCATTTTATTGTGCTTCACTATATTGTGCTTCACAGATATTGTGTGTGTGTGTATGTGTGTATAGTTTTTTTTTTAATACAAATTGTAAGTTTGTAGTAGCCTTGCATCAAGCAAGAGTATTAAGTCTATTGGTGCCATTTTTCCAACTGCATGTGTTCACTTCTTGTCACATTTTGTTAATTTGCAATATTTCAAACTTTTTCATTATTACATTTGTTACGGTTATCTGGGATAAATGATCTTTGTTATTATAATTGATTTGGGGTGCCACAAACCACACCCCTATAAGATGGCACACTTAGTCAATACACGTTGTGTGTGTTCTGACTGCTCTAGCAACCAGCTGTTCCCTTGTCCCTTTCTGTCTCCTTGGGCCTGTTTCCTGAGACAGTATTGAAATTAGGCCAATTAATAACATTACAATGACCTGTAAGTGTTCAAGTGAAAGGAGGAGTCGCACGTAGAATATCAATCCAGCCACAACACTTCCTTAAGCCAAAGCCTAATCTAAAGCAAAGCCCTCTCTTCAATTCTTTGTAAGTTGAGGAAGGTAAGGAAGCTGTCAAAGAAAAGTTTGAAACTAGTAGAGGTTGGTTCATGAGGTTTAAGGAAAGAAGCTGTTTCTGTAACCTAAAAGTACAAGTTGAAGCAGCAAGTACTGACCCAGAAGCTGCAGCAAGTTATCCAGAAGCTCTAGCTGAGATGATTGATGAAGGTGGCTACACTAAACAACAGATTTTCAATGTAGACAAAAAAGCCTTCTATTGGCAAAAGATGCCATCTTGGACTTTCATAGCTAGAGAGAAGTCACTGCCTGGCTTCAAAGCTTCAAAGGGCAGGCTGTCTCTAGTTAGGGTCTAATGTGGTTGGTGACTTTAAGTTGAAGCCAATGCTCATTGACCATTCTGAAAATCCTAGGGCCCTTAAGAATTATGCCAAATCCATTCTGTGCTTTATAAATGGAAATATAAAACCTGGATGATAGCACGTCTATTCATAGCATGGTTTGCTGAATATTTTAAGCCTGTTGTTGAGACCAACTGCTCAGAGAAAAAGATTGTTTTCAATATATTACTGCTTGTTAACAGTGCACCTGATTACCCAAGCTCTGATGGAGACACACAAGGAGATTAATGTTGTTTTCGTGCCTGCTAATACAGCATCCATTCTGCAGCCCATGGATCAAGGAGTGTTTTCAACTTTCAAGTATTGTTACTTAAGAAATACATTTTGTATGGCTATAGCTGCCGTAGATCGAGATTCCTCTGATGGATTTGGGCAAAAGTTGAAAACCTTTTGGGAAGGATTCACCCTTCTAGATGTTATGAAGAATGTTCATGATCCATAAGAGGACAAAATGTAAACATTGATAGGAGTTTGGAAGAAGCCGATTTCAACTCTCATGTATGACTTTGAGGAGTTCAAGATTTCAGTAGAGGAAGTCACTGCGGATGTGGTAGAAAAATAGCAAGAGAACTGGAATTAGATGTGGAACCAGAAGATGTAACTGAATTGCTGCAATATTAAGATAAAACTTGAACAGATGAGAAGCTGCTTCTTATGGGTGGGCAAAGAAAGTGGTTTCTTGAGGTGGAGTCTCCTTCTGGTGAGGATGTTGTGAACATTGTTGAAATGACAAAAAAGGATTTAGGATAGCAATCAACTTAATTGATAAAGCAGTGGCAGGGTTTGAGAGGATTGACTCCAATTTTGAAAGAAGCTCTATTCTGGGTAAAATGCTGTAAGCAGCATTGCATGCTACAGATAAATTTTTTTTTTTTGAGACAGAGTTTCGCTGTTGTTGCCCAGGCTGAAGTGCAGTGCTGCAATCTGAGCTCACTGCAACCTCCGCCTTCCGGGTTCAAGCGATTCTCCTGCCTCAGCCTCCCGAGTAGCTGGGATTACAGGCATGCGCCATCACTCCCAGCTAATTTTTTATTTTTAGTAGAGATGGGGTTTCTCCATGTTGGTCAGGCTGGTCTTGAACTTCCGAGCTCAGGTGATCTGCCTGCCTCGGCCTGCCAAAGTGCTAGGATTACAGGTGTGAGCCACTGCGCCCAGCCAATGAATCTTTCATAAAAGGAAGAATCAGTTAATTGATGGGACAGACTTCTTTGCTGTCTCTTTTAAGAAATTGCTACAGCCACCCCAGCCTTTATCAGCCACCATCCTGATCAGTCAGTAGCCATCAACATCGAGGCAAGAACCTCTACCAGCAAAAAGATTATGACTTGTTGAAGAATCAGGTGTTGGTTAGCATTTTTAGCAATATTTTAAAATTAAGGTGTATACATTGCTTTTTTAAAAAAGATATAATGCTATCACACACTTAATAGACTACAATATAGTATAAGTATCTCTTTTAGAAACACTACGAGGAAACCCCAAAAATTGTGTGACTTGCTTTATTGTAGTATTAGCTTTACTGCAGTGGTCTGATGCATGTATAAGAAAATGCACCCCATGCTAAGTGTTTATTTTAATTTGTTTTGACAAATTTACAACCACTGTCATTCAGAACATAGACCATCTCCATATTTCCAGAAAAGTTCTCTCATGTTACTTTGCAGTCATTCTGCTGCCCTCCCTAAACTCAGGCTAGTATTGATCTTTCTGTGTCATATGGACTAGTTTTGCCTGTTTTATGATTTCATATAAATGGAATCATATAGCATGTAATTTTTTAAGTTTGCCATTTTTTGTTACTCATGTTATTATGCTTTATTCATGTTGTCATTACATGTATAAAAGGTTTTTCCTTTTTATTACTGAATAGTAGTCCATTATCTGAATAATACTGCATTATCCATTTATCTGTTGAGAATTCCAGTTTCTGCGTATCTGCAAATACTCGCCGTACCCCCAACATTCTAGTAGGTGTGTAGTTGAGTGCTAAATTATTGTGGTCTAGTTTGTTTCCACAGTGACTAATGACTTTATGCATCTTTTCATGTACTTATACTTAGATGACAATATCTGTTTCTTTGAAAAATATGTTCCAAATCCTTTGTTCTTTATTAGATTATTGTTTTATTGTTGAATTTTAAGAGTTCCTTATACTTCTGGTTCTATGTATATAATTCCTTTTTCACTTGTATGTACTGCTGATGTATTTTTATGGTCTGGGACTTGGTTTTTCATTTTCTTTTTTTTTGTTTTGTGTGTGTGTGTGTGTGTGTGTGTGTGTGTGTGTGTGTGTGTGTGTGTTGGAGACTGTCTCTTGCTGTTGCTCAGGCTGGAGTGCAGTGTGGCGCACTCTTGGTTAACTACAATGTCCGCCTCCCAGGCTCAAGAGATTCTTGTGCCTAAGCCACAAGTAGCTGGGATTACAGGCATGCACCACCACACCCGGTTAGGGTTGTTTTTGTTTGGGGCGGGGAGGGTGTGTTTTAGTAAAGATGGCCAGGCTGGTCTCAAACTCCTGGCCCCAAGTGATCCACCACTTTGGCCACCCAAAGTGCTGGGATTATAGGCGTGAGCCACCACGCCCAGCCTCCTTTTCTTAATAGTGTGTTTTGAAGGGAAGAAATTTCTGATTTTGGTGAAATCCAATTAATTTTTATATTTTATTTATTTTTGGGACAGGGCCTTGCTCTGTCGCCCAGGCTGGAGTACGGTGGCATTATCTCAGCTCACTGCAACTCTGCCCCCTGGGTTTAAGTGATTCTTGTTCCTCAGCCTCCCAAGTAGCTGGAATTACAGGTGCATGCCACCACACCCGGCTAATTTGTATTTTTAGTAGAGACGGGGTTTCACCATGTTGGCCAGGCTGGTCTTGAGCTCCTGACATCAAGTGATCCGCCATCCTTGGCCTCCCAAAGCCCTGGGATTTCAGGCATGAGCCACTGTGCCTGGCCCCAATTAATTTTTTTATGATTTGTGTTCTATGTAAGTAATCTTTTCCTATCCCAAGTTCATTAAATTTTTCTCCGGTGTTTCCAGATGTTTAATAGTTGAAGCTTTTTTTACATTGAGATCGGTGATCTTTTTTTTTTATATAGCGTGAGATCAGGGTTTACTTTTTTTCCGTAGAAATATTTTGTTATTTAAAGACTCTTTGCTGAAAAGATTATTTTTTTCCCCGTGGAATTAGTTTGGAATCTTTGTCAATAATTAATTGACCATATATGTCTGTTCCTAGAATTTATCTTTTGTTCCATTGCTCTATATACATTCTTATGCCACTACTACCCCGTCTCATTATAGCTTCATAGTGAAGTTTTGAAAGCTGGTAGTGGTAAATCTTCAACTTAGTTTTTCTTTATATTGTTTTGGCTATTTTAGGTTCTTGGATTTCAATATAAAGTTTTCAGTCAGCTTGTTTCCACAAAAAGCCTTTTAGGATTTTGATTCGGATTGCGTTTCAATCTGTAAATAAATTTTGAGAGAATTGGCTCTTTTAGCAATATTGCATCTTTTGATCAGCGAGCATGGTATCTCTGTACATTTACTTAGTCCTCTTTACCATTTTTTAAAATTATTTTTCATTTTATTTATTTTTTTAAATAGAGACGAGGTCTCACTGTGTTACCCAGGCTGGTCTCGAACTCCTGGGCTCAAGCAATCTGCCCGCGTCAGCCTCCCAAAGTGCTAAGATTTAAGACGTAAGCCACCATGCCTGGCCAGGCCTTCTTTACTTGCTCTTGGCAATATTTTGTAGTTTTATTGTCCACATGTTGGACATATTTTTCTGAATTTATCCCTAAGTATTTCATGGTTTAATGCTATTGTAAATAGCATGAAAAATTTTTTAATTTCCAGCTGTCTATCACATTTACATTCAGTTTGTATCTTGTGACCTTGTTAAATTCACTGATTAGGCCTAGTATCTTCTTTTGTAAATAATGTGAGTCTTTCTATGTGTGTTATTATGTTATCTGCTTATAAATGCAGTTATTTTTTTCCCCTTAGCTATATGCTTTCTACATCTTTTTCTTCTTTATTGTACTAACTAGACCTTCTCAATAATGTTGAATAGAAGGAATTACAGTAGACATCATCCTTTCCTTATTCCTGACATTAGGGGTAAATGCTCAGTCTCTCACCCTTAAGTATGATGCCAGCTGTAGGGTTTTTTTTTGTTTTTTTTTTTTCTGTCAATGCCCTTTATTAAGTTTGAGGAAGTTTCCTTCTATTCTAGGTAGTTTAGAGTGCTTTACGTTTTTATTTCTTTAATCATGAATGGTTGTTGATTTTGTCAAATTCTTTTCCTGCATATTTAGAGATGTTCATGTGGATTTTCTCCTTCATTCTGTTAACAACATAATTACTGTTGAATTTTTAAAATGTAAACCAGCTTTACATTATTAAAATAAACCCTAGTTGGTTGTCATTTGTTATCCTTTTGATATATTGCTAGATTTGATTTGTAATGTTTCATTGTTGTTTTGTGTCTGTGTTCATGAGTGATATGAGTATGTAGTTTTCTTGTAATGTCTTTTATCTGGTTTTCATATCAGAGTAATGTTGGCCTCCTAAGATGAGTCGAGAAGTGTTTCCTCCTCTGTTTTCTGAAAGAATGTGCAGGAATTGGATTATTTCAAAGAATTAGCCTTTGGTTTTATTGATATTCTTTTCTGATATAAGCATTTAAAAGTGTTAATTTCTAATTACTAGTTAGACGTGTTTTTATTATTTAGCTTTACAAGCTTCAGGCTTTTCCTTTAAAGGTGTTGAGCATGTTTATAAATATTGTAAGGACCTCATATGCTAATTTTAACATCTTTGTCATTTCCTACTGATTTGTCTCCTTAGTAGCATTCAGATTCGTCTGCTTCTTTATTTTATCACCCTAGACTCAGTCCCCAGACAGATTATGCTTTTGATTGTTTGTTTGGCTAGCAAGTATTTTTCATTTCTTCTATGCTCATTTATCTCTCTCGTTGAAAAGTGAGGGAAAATAGATTCTGTCACTAACAAAACAGATTTAACCCTAATTTGACCAATAAAATAATTAAAATAGGCTGTTCCCTTAGAAAATATATATTTTTTAATTTTTTGGTATATAATTTTATAGTGATGGTACTTGCTGGGATTGATTTGTTACAAAAACTGTTTTGGAATTCCAACAATATACATTAATAATAGTCTTAGGATAATTCTAGGATATTATCTTTTGCAAACAAATGGCAGCCACTTAGGAACTCATGGAGGCTGATGGGCAGCATGGCACCATAGCAGTTTCTAATTTAAGAGCAGGTGCCGATAAGCAGTCTGAAAGGAGCTTTTGGTACAATAAGGTGTATGAGTAAGTAAGTCACACTGTTCTGTATATATGAGACATACATGAGGAATTTTCTGGAGCTATTAATACAGTTCTTGAATGTTCTGAATTTTTTAGAGATCTTTCTCATGAAAAAACTGTTTCAGATTGATAGGTTATATGATTGGAAAAAGAGTCCTGACTCTGATGTGGCTGCTACTTTAAAGAAGCAGAAAAAGAATACAAAAGATGAATTTGAGGAGCGAGCAAAGGCTATTATTGTAGAATTTGCACAGCAGGTAAGAAGGCCTTCCTTCTTTCTGAAGAACCTATCTCAGAATATGTATTATATTATCTTTATAATGAAGTCAGCATTTTCATTAATACTGGTTCTTTTCCTCTGTTGACAGCAATTACTTTTTTTAAATTCTTCTTCCCTTTTCTCCTTTTTCTTTGTAGTCTGAATACTTTAATTTAGAAAACTGAGTTGACTTAGAATTACTTTGCTGTAATACAGTTAATGCTTATAGGATATACATGATCATTTTTAGTGTTTATGAGGAGTTTCAAAATGATGAGCCATTTGCTCATCCGGCTTCTAGTTAGTCACACCTATTCCAGATACGTTTTCTTTACAGCGGGCGTTTTGGATGATTTTTGCTCCTAGGGTTTGAATGCTGCTTTGTTTTATGAGAATAAAGATCCCCGCACTTTTGTGTCTTTGGTACCTACCTCTGCACATACTGGTGATGGCATGGGAAGTCTGATCTACCTTCTTGTCGAGTTAACTCAGACCATGTTGAGCAAGAGACTTGCACACTGTGAAGAGCTGAGAGCACAGGTGATGGAGGTAATGATCAACTTTTCAGTTTATTGTTGTTGTTTTTTTTTTTAAAAATAGCAAGTTCCTTGAGTGGAGGATATTTACTACTTTTAGATTTAATGAACATGGTGCATTGTATGTATGTCTTTCTCTTTGCAATAATGCCTTTTAGGTTAAAGCTCTCCCGGGGATGGGCACCACTATAGATGTCATCTTGATCAATGGGCGTTTGAAGGAAGGAGACACAATCATTGTTCCTGGAGTAGAAGGGCCCATTGTAACTCAGATTCGAGGCCTCCTGTTACCTCCTCCTATGAAGGAATTACGAGTGAAGGTACGGTGAGGTGGGAAGCGTTGACATGTGGGGACTTGTACAGTGTTTAGAAGTTCTGCTGATTGTTTCCTCACTTTGAAAGCTGTTTGACTTAATACAGAACACATACATCCCTCGCTCTCCCTTTTATTTTAGATGTCATCATACAGGAAGGCCTGTCTGTCAGAGTAGAGATGTGTGAAAGTACCTGCTTACCAGACTAGGCCTTTGCCAGATTCTAAACTACATTGTTTTGGTTCTACACTGCTAACTATGGTTGACTCTTGAACAACATGAGGGCTAGGGGCACTGACTCCCTGGCCAGTTGAAAATCCACATATATTTTTTGACTCCCCAAAAACTTAACTCCTAATAGCCTACCATTGACCAGAAGCCTTACCAATCACATAAACAGTCGATTAACATGTTTTGTGTGTTTTATATATTACATACTGCATTCTTACAGTAAAACAAGCTAGAGAAAAGAAAACATGATTAAGAAAATAATAAGGAAAATAGCTTACTATTTGTGAAGTGGAAGTGGATCATCATCATGGTCCTCATTCTCATCTTCATGTTGAGTAAGCTGAGAGGGAGGAAGGAGAGGGGTTGGCCTTGCTGTGTTTGGTGGCAGAGGCGGGAGAAAATCTGAGTATAAGTGGACATATGCAGTTCAAGCCCATTTTGTTCAAGGGTCAACTGTAGTTTTTTATTAACATTTTTAATTGTGAAATAAAACATTGCTCCTGAAAAGTACACAAAACATACAAGAAAAGTTTAACACATTTTTGGGAAGCGACCAGATGGAGAATCAGAACGCTGCTGGCACCCAGAAGCTTCCTGTGTGCTTCTTCCTGATCAACTCCCCTGCCTTCCCCTCCTACCCCCCGACCTTTCATAGAGTTAACCATGGTTGCATTTTATGACAGTAACAAATATCCTTGCTTTGCTTTGTTTTTGTGTCTAAGAGTACTTCCCTTAGAAGTGTCTGTAGACTTTATGTAGAAATGGAGTTATTCTCAGTGTGTACTTTTATAGCTGGGGTGTTTTTTTTTTTTGGAGATAGGCTCTCACTCTGTCGCCCAGGCTGGAGTGCCATGGTGCAGTCACAGCTCACTGCAGCCTCATCCTCCCCGGGGTTCAGGTGATCCTCCCACCTCAGCCTCCTGAATAGCTGGGACTATAGGCATGCACCACCACACCTGGCTAATTTGTTTACAGATGGGACTTTGCCATGTTGCCCAGGCTGGTCTTGAACTCCTGGGCTCAAGCAATCCACCCACCTTGATCTCCCCAAAGTGCTGGGATTATAGGCATGAGCCACCATGCCTGGCCTATATCTGGCTTCCTTTAGTGAAAAAAAAAATGTATATAATTTTAAGATTTCTATTCCATTGTGTGACTATATCACAACATATCTGTTTTGTTGATGGGAAATGTAGGTGATCTCCAGTTTTTTATGTTTATTTTATTTTAACTTTTTTTGAGATGGAGTCTCACTCTGTCATCCAGGCTGGGATTACAGGTGCATACCACCACACCCGGCCAATTTTTGTATTCTTAGTAGAGATGGGGTTTTGCCATGTTGGCCAGGCTAGTCTCGAACTCCTGACCTCAGCCTCCCTAAGTGAGCCACCGCACCCAGCCCAGTTTTTGATTTTTGTTCTTACTAACAATGCTGCTGCTGTGAACTTTTGTGTATATCTCTTGATGTGTTTGTGCCAGTTTCCCAGGGTATGTATGCCTAGGAGTGAAGGCCACACTTGTCTACAGTGGGTGTAACAAATTATATTCTCAACTGCAGTATTTTAGTTTCATTGTTTTACATCTTCATCAGTTCTTGGATGTCAGATTTTAAATTTTTTTGCCATTCTGGTAAGTGTGTAGCTCATTGCCGTTTCAGTGTGCATTTGCCTAATTGTTAACCTGGTTGGTCATTTTAAAATGTTTATTGGCCATTTATTTCTTCCTTCGTGAGATGTACATTTTTCTTCTGCATTATCTTTCTTACAGATTTATATGCGCTTATATATTCAGGATACTGGTTTGTTAGTTGGTGTGTTTTGCAATATCTTCTACTCTTGTGACTTTTTTTTCCTGTGGTATTTAGAGAAATGGAAATATTTAATTTTAATGTTAAATTTATCACTTTTATTTTGTGATTATTGCTTTTTGTGCCTAGTTTAAGAAACCTCTCTCTAATATCATGATGAGATTCTCTTATATCATCTCCTACTGCTAACAACTTTTAAAGTACATTTGGTAACAAATGTTTTTATCTCTGTAGAACCAGTATGAAAAGCATAAAGAAGTAGAAGCAGCTCAGGGGGTAAAGATTCTTGGAAAAGACCTGGAGAAAACATTGGCTGGTTTACCCCTCCTCGTGGCTTATAAAGAAGATGAAATCCCTGTTCTTAAAGTAAGTTCATTTAAAATTTTTTTTCCTCAAAAGCTATTTGAGTTCTGGCATGTGTCAGCATTGCACATGCTAGGGATGGTGACCAAAACTGTCTTTGTCTTTGTGAAGCCTGCCATCTCTTGGCCTCTTAGCAAACTTGATGCTTTTGAATTACTTCAGTTTGTACAATCATAGAAATTGGTATAATTTTATATGTACTGGAATTATAAAAATAATGCATTTTATTCAAATAAAAAAATGAGTCAAAAGCTAGAAGTCGGCTGGGCATGGTGAATGCACACCTGTAGTCCCAGCTACTTGGGAGGCTGAAGCAGGAGAATCACTTGAACCTGGGAGGCAGAGGCTGCAGTGAGCCAAGATCGTGCCACTGCACTCCAACCTGGGTGACAGCAAGACCCTGTCTAAAAAAAAAAAAAAAGCTAGAAATTGTATATTCTTTTTGGCCCATGTCCATTGTAGTTTCATAAAAGTGGACTTTGAGCCATAGTTTGTTCACTTGCCAAAGAGAAAATAGAACTGTTCCCAGTATATGGCTCTTGTGTCCTGGGGCCATGTTTATTATTTAGGCAGCATCAAGTCATGCTGTTGGGAATAAGCTATCTCAGGGCCAGTGAGAGAATAGGGCAGGCCTGTCTCTTCAGCCAGTCCTGAGTATGGAGTGGACTTATGTCCCTTCAATGGCATTGATAAACTTGTTTTACTTATTTCTGGCTAAAAATCTCTTCTTCCATTTCCAGACAAGCAGTGATGGAGGAAGGAGGTGCTGAGATCATGAGATTATGGTATTTCCTAGTTAACACAGTCAAGCTGAACTTTTGGGCTATCATTAACACATTACATTTATGTGGTGGTTTTTTAACTTTTAAAAAATTTTTCTTCTCTACTGTTTAATTCTGCCCACCTATCTACTATATTTGCCAAGTGGAGCGGAGATTAAACATATTTCAAAGTTAGTAAACCTAAGACAAAGGTGAAGTGAGATACAGTTAGGGTATGGCCCTCAAATCTCGTCCTCCATTCCAGCACAGGTTCTGTGATGCCTTGCTCTATCTAAGCCTTAGTTTCATATTTGCAGATGAGTACTTAACCAAAGAGAGAAACAATTTAATTCTAGACTGCTGAGGATAGAGGTGTGTTGACAACCTTATCAAATCTGATTTCTTTTCAAGGATGAATTGATCCATGAGTTAAAGCAGACACTAAATGCTATAAAATTAGAAGAAAAAGGAGTCTATGTCCAGGCATCTACATTGGGTTCTTTGGAAGCTCTACTTGAATTTCTGAAAACATCAGAAGTGCCCGTAAGTAATTACACCTCGCTCCACAAGTGAATGGTGGTTGGTCGTGGTTTTTGGTGCCATCACCATTACCTGATACATAAACATGGAAATTTCCATTTTTTCAGTATGCAGGAATTAACATTGGCCCAGTGCATAAAAAAGATGTTATGAAGGCTTCGGTGATGTTGGAACATGACCCTCAGTAAGTAATTTCTCTTGCTATGAAGGCTTTCATGTTACTTACCGATCTTAAAACTGTCCTATCTTAAAAAACTATCCTCTGTGACATACTCTGTTTTTCATTGAATGGTCTTTAATGTGTTTTAACCTTTTAGGTATGCAGTAATTTTGGCCTTCGATGTGAGAATTGAACGAGATGCACAAGAAATGGCTGATAGTTTAGGAGTTAGAATTTTTAGTGCAGAAATTATTTATCATTTATTTGATGCCTTTACAAAATATAGACAAGACTACAAGAAACAGAAACAAGAAGAATTTAAGTAAGTTACTGTTTTTATTTACTTTGAGTCTTTGTTAATGAACATGACTGAGAATTACTGAATTCCAGAAAGGGCTGTAAACAGCAAAATCATGGCATTTACTCATCTACCAGAGGCTGCATCCTGAAATGGTGTGTTACAAACCAGAAACCCAACATACTGGGGACATTCCAGCAGTATGCAAACAAGTCTTGTCTGTGGCTTCAGTTTAATAATCTTGGCAGACTTGGGTCTTGTTAATGGGTTTGCGGTTATTAAATTTAGGGACTTCATCTTGCTCATCTCGGATTATATAGATTGGAAATAACAAAACTTGAGTGAGGAAAACTGGGAAATAAGAGATTCTGTGGGAGAGAAGTCCATTCCTGTACCAAACTTTCCAAGTACTTACAGTGCCTACATTGCTGCAGTGGTAGAGGAGGCATCAGCAGAGAACCAGGCCAGCCTCCCTCCTCCTTTCCCTTTGAGACAGGGTCTCGTTCTGTCACCCATGCTGTATACAGTGGCATGATCATGGGTCACCCCATCCTCTGCCTACTGGGCTCAGGTGATCCTCCCACCTTGGCCTCCCAAGTAGTTGAGACCACAGGCTTGCACCACTATGCCTGGCTAATTTTTTCTATTTTTGGTAGAGACAGGGTTTCACCATGTTGGCTAGGCTGGTCTTGAACTCCTGAGCTCAAGTGATCCACCTGCCTCTGCCTCCCAAAGTGCTGGGATTATAGGTGTAAGCCACTGTGCCTGGTCTGGGACATGCTGTTATTGCAGGACAATTGACACATGTTGAGAAGTGCTGAAAAACCAAATAAAGCATGGAAGGGCCTAGATAAGGAGAGGAGGGACTGTGATTAATGATGTGGTTGGGGAAGGCATCTCATCTCTTCAGAGTAAGCCACACAGGCACATAGGGAATGTCCAGACAGAACAGCAGTGCGAGGCAGAGTGACCAGAGAGGACAGTGATAAATGAGGTCAGAGAGGGTGGCAGGACCTGTACGTCAAGGATCTTACAGGCCTTGGGAAGGATTGAGCTTCTCTGAGTTTTGCAAGAAGCCATTGCCAAGGCTGTGTGTTTACAGACTGGTTAACTGGGTTGTTATGTGGACCTTGGGTTGTTAGGAAGTCAGTGGCAAGAGCCTGTCAGGAGGCTCCCATCGTCCAAGCAAGAGGTCTAGGTGATTCAGACCACAGTGATGATAGGAGTGATGGCGTAGTTTGGGATACATTTTTAAGTGGAGCTTACTAGTAAATACTAAGATTTAGACTGGTATATGCTCACTTTAGATCATGAAACCTGAAGTGAGAATTCTACTTGATTAAGAAGACTGCTGGAAACTTGTAAAGCATTTTAAGCGTGTGCTCAATAAGCAGGGTAATTATGTAGTGGCCTTTTGGATCAATGGTTTGGGAACGTGGTGGAGAAAAGGAGGGTGATAATACGGTTTGATGCTTATGTGGTCCCCCAGTAGCCCACACATGTGCTAAACGAAGACCTGCCTGTCACCAGGTACTGCCTAGGTTCTAAGCCCCAGACTGTGGCTGACTTCAGCGGCCAAGCTCAGTGTTTTAGACTAGGAACAGAATGCTCCTGTGATACAGCTTCTTTTGGAGGTAGGGCTTTAAAAGAGAAGAAAGCAAAGACTTGAGAAGCAATAGAATGGGAAGGAGGAGGTTAAGAACGAGGAAGAAGCGCCCTGGGCATGGGGTGGCCCTGGGCTGCAGCACCCTGCCTGCCCCTCTCCTGTGGCCACTGGGGAAAGCTGCTTTCCTCTAATGGGAGAAGCCTGATGTTCAGCTGCAGTTTTTCTTTTTAAGTGATTCTGTAAGCTTAAAAATTCTTTTCTTTTTTCCTTTCAGGCACATAGCAGTATTTCCCTGCAAGATGAAAATCCTCCCTCAGTACATTTTTAATTCTCGAGATCCGATAGTGATGGGGGTGACGGTGGAAGCAGGTCAGGTGAAACAGGGGACACCCATGTGTGTCCCAAGCAAAAATGTAAGTTCTAGTTGTACTTTGTGGGTCATTTCTTAAAGCAGTAAATGGGTGTCCAAGAGTCGTAGCAACACAGCTTTGTGCCTGTAGTTCACAGTACCATGCTGTGTACTTAGCGTGGTCTCCACCTTCTTAACAAAGGTTTCAGTGTTTTTACCTCAGTAGGAAGAAAATGTGGTAACTAAAACAAGCAGAGCCTGTCACCTTCTGTTGTGCTTCAGTATTGGTAAATATCAGTGCTCCATAGTCAGTGTTGACTCAGTGCTTCAGTTAATTGGGGCTCCAAGGCACTTTACATGATTGCCTTTTATTTTATTTTGAAAGGCTTCAAGCCTGTGGAAAAGTTTAAAAACTAGTATAATGAACACTCATGTTTACCTTCCCTTTCTGTCAGCATACCTAAGAAACAGTAGTAATATTTCACCAATACACTGTAATTTTCAGCCCTCAACAACATTTCACCAATTATTCCGAAGATGTCTTGGTAACTCTCCCCAATCTGGCCCAGTGCCCTGCAAGCTGCATTGCACTGGGGCTGTTTTGTGGTTGAGCCTCAGTCAAGAACAGTCCTCCATCCTTTTTGAAGTGTCCGGTTGTTTTGCAAATTCCTCCTCCATTTGGATTTATCTGTTTGTCTCCCTCCCGACTAGACACAGGTTAGAATTATTGGAAAGACACTCATGCAGTTTCCCTGTGTGCCTGCCTCTTGCATGACTCAGCCTGTCTCACTGCTGCTGATGCTCTGATTCCCTGGGGAAGGTGCTAGCCGCCAACCATCTCCATTAGAAACTTGCCCCTTTGTAATTACTCTGTAATCTATCTGGTCGCTTGGAGTTCCTAATGGATATCCTGTTTCTCAACAGCCTTTATCCCAGTGGCTTTAGTACCCACTGGCAAGTGTTGCCTAAGTCAGCCATTACGTAGATGGTTGCAAAATTGTGGATATACCTGTCCCCCCATTTCTTAGAAAGAACCTCTTCCCACTGACCTTTTTATTGAGTCATAGACTCAGTGGTTTTTGTTTTTTTTTTTCAATATAATCCATTACCTTTATTCTTTTGATACTCAGATTATCCAGTGTGGTCAGTAGGAGCTCAACTGGCTCCTGTATCCTTGACACACAGCAGTCTGAGCATCTTCTTCCTTTCTGGTTCAGTGAGATGTTCCAGCCTCATCTAGTACTTTCCCTGGCCCAAACCTGGTTCCTGTAATGGGCAATGGCACTTAGAAGTTGTCATTGCTTTTCTACCATTTCAGTGGACTAAGCCTGGACATTTATTTGTGTTACTTTCTATGTGGCTTTGGCCTCCTAAACCGAACAGAGCTCTCCCTGTTTTCACTCTTACTCTCCTGAATCTTATTCTCCACAAAGGAGTCAGGGTTTTTTGCCCCAAACTCTGAGATCACATCACTCATCTGCTCACAGGCCATCATTCTTAAAATTTCAGGATTGGTCCTCACTCTGACTTCATTCCCACCAGCCACTTCAGGCTCATTCCTGACTCAGACCCTTTGTGCCTGCTGATCCCTCCTATTACGGCACCTGTCACGTGAAATGGTAGAGCAAAAATAGGAAATGACATTGGGTCTACAGGACACTTGGAATGTTTTGCAAAGCACATTATCTCCTGTCATTCTTAGAACCATCATGAAGGGAAAAGGATGCTGGTGATGCCAGCCTAGTTTACCAAAATATTACACCGTGAGACCTTAAGTGATGAAAGGATCGCACTGCCATGACTTTTAAACAGGTTTTTGTTCCAGTTCTTATTTCAGCTATCCAGCCGTGGCGCCTGTGATTGGCATGAATTCTTCTGCATGCATTTTAATTTGTTCCTATTTTACAGTTTGTTGACATCGGAATAGTAACAAGTATTGAAATAAACCATAAGCAAGTGGATGTTGCAAAAAAAGGACAAGAAGTCTGTGTAAAAATAGAACCTATCCCTGGTGAGTCGCCCAAAATGTTTGGAAGACATTTTGAAGCTACAGACATTCTTGTTAGTAAGGTAAGTATTTCAGCAAAAGTGGCACGCTTTAAGAAACAGGGAATCACTCTTCTTGGGTCACCTGTACCTAGTAGCTCCTTGGGCTTCAGTTTGATTGTAGAATCTGATGGGACTGGATCCCCCATTAGGGCTTGACCTCTAGCTGGGCCTTGTCTGTTGAGGAAGTTGCTCCATCAGGAAAGCAGCACCAACAGAGAAAGTTAGGACTTTTAGGTCCCCTTGTGCCTCACATGCAAACCAGATGTAATTTTTGAATTCTACTCCCTTAGGCAGGCAAGCCCTGTTTTTTATTTCTGCTTAAGCTTTAGTACAGTGAGAGCGGGCATCTGGGGCCACAGCTTTCTTTGGCACGTTTGTTATGTTCTGTTTACCCTGTTTGTGCCTCGGGCATTGCAGATCAGCCGACAGTCCATTGATGCACTCAAAGACTGGTTCAGAGATGAAATGCAGAAGAGTGACTGGCAGCTTATTGTGGAGCTGAAGAAAGTATTTGAAATCATCTAATTTTTTCACACGGAGCGGGAACTGGAGTGAATGCAATACCGTGTTGTAATATCCCAACAAAAATCAGACAAAAAATGGAACAGACGTATCTGGACACTGACGGACTTAAGTATGGAAGGAAGAAAAATAGGTGTATAAAATGTTTTCCATGAGAAACCAAGAAACTTACACTGGTTTGACAGTGGTCAATTACATGTCCCCACAGTTCCAATGTGCCTGTTCACTCACCTCTCCCTTCCCCAACCCTTCTCTACTTGGCTGCTGTTTTAAAGTTTGCCCTTCCCCAAATCTGGATTTTTATTACAGATCTAAAGCTCTTTCGATTTTATACTGATTAAATCAGTACTGCAGTATTTGATTAACCAAGCTTCTGCAGATTTTGTGATTCTTGGGACTTTTTTGATGTAAGAAATACTTCTTTATTTATGCATATTCTTCCCACAGTGATTTTTCCAGCATTCTTCTGCCATATGCCTTTAGGGCTTTTATAAAATAGAAAATTAGGCATTCTGATATTTCTTTAACTAACTGCTTTGTGTGAAACCATGGTGTAAAAGCACAGCTGGCTGCTTTTTACTGCTTGTGTAGTCACGAGTCCACTGTAATCATCACAGTTCCAAACCAAACTACCAATAAAGAAAGAAAACAGACATCCACCAGTAAGCTCTGTTAGGCTTCCATGTTAGTGTAGCTTCTCTCCCACAAGTTGTCCTCCTAGGACAAGAATTATCTTACCAACTGTCACACTACCGTGTATGCCAGTACCTAGTAACAGTAGAGATTTTTATACATTAATCTTGATCTGTTTTGTCCTAGAAAATTCCATCATGCACACATTTCCTGATATTTGGGCTTACTGCTTCTAAATTGTTGCAGACAGACACAACTTAATGATTCATTCGTAGTAGTAATCTGTAGCTAGTTTTAGGGTTTTGTTGAAGTCAGTGTGGGGTGTTTGAGGAAAAAGTTCCAAATATCCACTAGCATAGAATTTTAAACTATATTTTTATTTATTTTAAAGTTACGGCATAACATATAGCATAAAAATATTTTATATACGTTTGAAAATCTATACCATTCTTTTTTATCATCAAAGTTTCTCAATGGCCAGTAGAAGCAAAGACAACACCACCTCTGATCTATGGGACATAATGTTCCCAGGGAGAAAATCTTCAAGTGGGTGTGAGGGTGTTTCTAATTCAAAATATGTAGATTTCTCCACATGGAAGAAGAAAAGATTTTCTTAACATGCTCCTGTGTTCATGCTTGGAGACAAGAATAAGATGGTTTAGAAGCTTTGCCCTTTGTTGGAACAAGCAGAATCCCGGTCTGAGACCTCTCAGGAATTTCAGAGCTTAGCAGTCTGGCCTGGAGGTTTTTCAGCCTTTTAGTATAATAAACAGTAGTTGCTTCCTAGAGTTGAGTTTTTAAGGATTCACAAAAAGGAGCCTGTACAAAATATACATACAGTTCTTTATTAAACAACTGTAAACACTTCACTGTAAAAATCCATAAAACTTTATAAACAAACATTTTGTAAATAGAATCTATGCTACAGTAAAAGAATTAACACAATTATTTACATGCAATACTGACAAATTTGGCACTTTTTGAAAAGAAATGTACAAAACACTTGCTTTAAAAGAAATTTAAAATTATAAAAACTCCGAGCATTACTATCATGCACTTTGCAAATACCTCACAAGCACTTATGGCACAGCTATTGGAGAGCATCAGGCTCTCTGGTAATATTTATGTAACTTTTAATGTGCTTCCATAAGTTTGTTGTAAAACCACCTGAACATTGTCAAGAATAAAGTCAAATGCCATATTCCAAACCGATTCCACCGATTGCTGCATCAACCTAAAGGTGGGGAGAGAAGAAATGTCATTAGGAATTAGGAAAGGTCCTTAAGACTAATTATTCCTTTTTATATATAAAAATTGACTTTGGCAAAAAACAAACAAAAAAAGTCCTGGCCAGGTGCGGTGGCTCATGCCTGTAATCCCAGCACTTTGGGACGACGAGGAGGGTGGATCACCTGAGGTCGGGAGTTTGAGACCAGCCTGGCCAACGTGGCAAAACTCCGTCTCCACAAAAAATACAAAAATTAGCTGGGCATGGTGGCGCATGCCTATACCCAGCTACCCGGGAGGCTGAGGCAGGAGAATCGCTGGAACCCAGGAGGCAGAGGCTGCAGTAAGCCAAGATCCTGCCACTGCACTCCAGCCTGGGCGACAGAGAGAGACTCCATCTCAAAAAAAAAAAAAAAAAAAAAAAAAAATCCTAGAACACTCAAAAAAAAAAAAAAAAATTTTTTTTATTTTGTTTTGAGACAAGCTGTCAGTCAGGCTGGAGTGCAGTGGTGCAATCATGGCTCACCGCAGCCTCTACTTCCCAAGTAACTGGGACCACAGGTGGGCACCACCACCCCGATTATTTTTTGTATTTTTCAGTAGAGATGGGGTTATGCCATTTTGGCCAGGCTGGTCTCAAACGATTCACCCACCCCAGCCTTCCGAAGTGAAGTACAGGTGTGAGCCACTGCGCCCAAGCCCACTTCCTATGGTTTTTTAATCACATGTTAAGACCTTGAGGGCAACATACTTGGAACCTTATTTACTACTTAGTCAACATGGCAAAATAAAGGATATCGCTTTCTCATTAACCCTAATGAGTACAGTTTCCCAAAAAGTTTAAAACAACTCAGTATACCCTCAATTAGCCATTGTGACATGCCACTTTTTCCCATTTGATAAAAGTGATGAATTACTACCTTTTCATGTATTTTATAACTAGATCCAGTTTTTCCAAATCTTTTTCTTCTATTAGATCAGTACAGTATTTCACAACTTGGAGAATGTCTTCTTCCATTGGATCTAGGAAGGGGAAAAACTTCAAATGAGGACCAGTCTATCTTTTTGAAGGAGAAAGTCAGATATCTGCATGGATAAAGGAAAACTACATTTCTACAACTATGCTGCTAACTAACAGCTATCAAAGGAATAGGCTTTGTTACTTTTCAAAGCAAGTCCCAGAATTTAAAAGATTTGGGGGTAGCTGCTTTAAGCTTTTTAGAGTTAGAGAAATGGGTTAAATCTACATAGTTTAGTCTGTTTATGTTCTCAAATCATGAGACAACTACATCTCAGCCTTGGGCCATCTAACAAAGGCCAAGCCAACCTGAAATTGTAGTTATCCATTCTCTGAGCAAGGTCTTCACATCATTGAATTCAACAGCTCCAGCTAGATTGGGTGCTGGAGGTCTCACACAGCCAGCTGGATCAGACTGCAAACTAGAAAGGCCTGGCACACCTGAAGTAGAAGCAGGGAGTTCTTCCTGTTAAGAAAAAGGATAAAATTGCTATATTCACACATTATCCAGGTATATTAAGATCTCATAAAGGTCAAAGTTAAGGAATTACCAGGGGTTTCTCTGCAGGAGGTCCTTCGTGTTTTAGAAACCCATCAATTAACTTCTGGGGACTCCCACAGGCCCCTGGCAGAGTTTTTGCAGGACTGTTAAGCAGCTTGTTTTTCAAAGGACTCTGAATCCTTTTTGGGGAACCAATGGTTTTTTTCTTCTTGTTTCTTTTCTTTTCTTTCACTGCTGCCTTTAGATGAAGTAAAGGATTCTTTGGCACTAAGAGAAGATGGATATGAGATCCTCAACAAAATGATAGTACGGATAGTCTGGATGATAGTATGTTGGGTTCTCTTTTCTCCTCCCAAATACAACAGGCTCCCTAGACTACACCTCCCCTCCTGCCCCAAGTGAGAGGCAGTGAATGCCAATGGCCCAAAGTACAGACTCTCCAGTTCTCTCTTTGCTTTGCCACTTATTAATTTGACCTTTGGCATGTTGCTCATCTATGATAGGTAGTAATAAATGTGGGTTTGGTGTTTGTGATGCATTTTGAACCTACATCCTTTGATGTATTCATCTCAAAGGACAACTAGCTAAACAAGTATTCAAGACATTTCTGGTAATGTCCTATTCCAGCTTTTTAAAAAATAAAAAGTGGTGTGTTTAAATCCTGAAAGTACAGACACAAATCCAACTAGAAATATGACAATATTTACTCATACTGTATACTTCAGATATTATCCCAATATGAAGAGCTCTTAATGCAACTAACAGCTTAGACTTTGGCCATTATATACTGCAATAATTAGACAACAGTGACCCCATTACTCTTTATCTTCATTTTTGTTACATGCCACTTCCAAGGCTCACCAGATGCGCTGGCTGACTGATGGTGAGTGCTGTTCTCGCCCTGCCTTTGTCTTTGATCATACGCTGCTTTCAGCTCCCTTTGAAGTTCAGCAGGAAGGGCAGCAAATACCTCAGGGTCCACCTAGTGGAAAAGACAAGGTCAAAGTCAAACCTGAACTAATTCTAGATGGTAGCTGGTTTATCTTTTTCACAAAATAGATTTTGTTTTCAAATCTCACTTTTCTGATCTGTACGAATTCTTAACAGTTCCCCAATATCAAAGCTGATTAAATCTTCAAAATGGTTCCAGCAAGAATAAGGAATTAAAGAGTACTAACAAAAAAAACCCACTACAACAGAACAACCTGGGCAAAATGCACTAGTAGAAAATGGGAAGCAAAACATTGAAACAGGAAATCAGGTTGTTACTGTCCCCCATGCAGGATTATACATCTCCACTCTGTTGTATTCAAGTGTGGCCATTGATGTGTTTGCGCCAGATCAATGTGTTTCTGTCTTACCATGCCCTCCCCCGTCTCTTCCCTGCTGCTTCAGCGGGAGGCTGCTCTGTAAGTCTACATCCTGCAGATGCAGGAGATGGAGACAAGCCCACTCTTCCCTCCCCTCCCCTCCCCAGTGAAGTGGTGTCAGATACAGAGGAGAAAGGAAAGTGAGATAGGTCCTGAGCTGGAGCAAGGGGGGTAGAATATTGAAACTACAGCAGAGGGTTCCCATATTTAACTTACCTGTGAAAATGCTGGAAGGGCTATTACATTTATTCCTGTGTCACTGTTCGATTCTTGAGGTTCTGGTATTTGCAACAAGACTGTCCCAACTGGTTGTGGCAAAATTCCTGTATTACAGCCATTTACTGGTTCTTTCTTTTTGTCGCCATGTGACTCTGCTTGCTGGACAGCACAGACTTGCTCTACTTGTTCCCGGAGATCAGGTGGAAGTGCTTCTAAAACAGACTGATCCAGCTATAAAATGCCAAACATATGAGTTGGAAGTTAAAGCATGCTCAGAGATGAGGTGTTTGGGAGTTAACATGCCACTTTAAATTTCAATTTGAACACTGTAGATAATCAATGTAAGGTACAGACCATCAAGCTAGGAAAGCCACCCCCAAATCAGCACATTTTTGGAATGTCTTGGCCTTTTGTCATTGAAGCCTGAAGTAATATGTGTAGTCTGGAGAGAAGTGTATACACTACCAGCCACTACCACATGATCAGGTAAGTCCAAATATACTCACAGAATGTCCTGCAATTGGGGCCAACAGATATGGATAGCCTTGGTGAAGCTCAAATTAGATCCCACCCCTGGGGAGGGGTGAAGGCCTGAGGCACATGTTAAAATTCTGAACAGGTAACAGTCCTGGGTCAAAAGTTCACCTTTCAGATGAGAGACTGCCCAAAAATACAAATAATTCTACTCTGAGAGCAGCACACTGGAAGAAAGGGTTTCTAGAGGCTGAATTTTCTCTAACTTACAGGACAGAATCCACTGTTCCTTTGGCCAGGGCCTCCCTCCACCTGTCCATGCACATCTGGCCCTTTGGAAACATGCAATCCCATCAACTGGGTGGACCAATCTTATCTTGCCAGGAGTAACTAATTGTGGGTATCTGTCACCATATAAGCATATCAGCATTGCCCCTTCCCCTAGTTTTATAGCCAGTATTTAACATCTCCTCCTGCCTCCTTCCATGCAGGGGGAGCGGAGGCGCAAATAAACTTGCCCAATATAGCTTAAGGTGCTACCTTACTTTCAAGGACCAAGGGATGCCAGCAGTATATCACATGTACAGCCCACACAAGCTGAATTAAGCCATCCAAATCTCCAGAGACCTGTTTGCAAATACTGCAAAAACCCTTCGACATAAGGCCTCTACTTCACCACTAATCACCAAAGCTGCCTTGCTGAATACGATATACAAGAAGTCTACATGATGACCACTGTCACAGACAATGTGAGTCCACAGGAGGACTGCCTTTCAGCTATGCTTTACAACTTGCAAGAGTGGCAATTCTTTGCAAAATCACTTTCACTCAACCCAATTATTGCTTATTTAGAATCCAACATCATGATCTACCCAAACAAGTGGCCCGTTCTCCCTTTCTTGGTTAAACGGATGAAGAAATAAAAATGCCATTTTCATTTGTAAACTTGTATTTTTGTACTTGGAGTATAAAACGTACTTATATTTAGGACTATAAAAATGTACCTGGGAAGGTGACGGGACCTCTATACTCAGGTTAAGTCTTGACTGCACACTGACAGGAGAATGTAGACCATTCCATTTCCCTGAAGACTCAGCCTTGTTAGTATCAGGACTGGTTGGCAGATGTGCAGGAAAAGGTGGCAAGAAAGTGCAAGTTCTAGAAGCAGATGATATTTCCAGATCCACAGCAGCCCGAAATACTACAAAGAGAAAATACATAAAATAGCCTCTTCAGATCATCGGGCAGGGCCTTAATCCTCTGTCTGTTACAAATAAAAAAACTTTATTATTGATTCATCATAATGAAGAATATAAATTTTTTAAATCACATAAAGCTGTGTCAATTTTAAAACCAACTGCCGTCTTTCCAAGGACATAAGCAGCACCTAAAAAAGAACCACATTGATGACCACCAACCTTCTTTGTGCTCCTCTTCTGTGGATTTCTTAGCTTTCTGAACTTGGAAGACATCACGGACAGAGTATGACCCACCAGGAAAGTGGCTTGACTGAACTGATGGGCGACTGGGACATGTGGAAGGGTTCAGATTAGTTGGAACCAACTGATTCACGTGAATCCCAACCTAGAACCCAGAATAAAGAGTATGCTTCTAGGAAAACTAAAGTGAAAATATGAATTCAGCTAAGCAAAATCCTCAGCAAATCCTTTTCACTATCTCCTAGATCCTGTTTCTAGAATAAAGGTAAATGAAAGTATTCAAACAGCATTCTATATGACTTATTACAAAAACAATTTCTAAACTAGCTAGTGAGTGGTCATTCATCTCAAACTTCAGAGTATCCAATTCTCCCAAAATATACCAAAAGGTCTTTAAAATCAGAAAATCCAAACAAGTGGAATACTGTATTCCACTGATGTTCTTGTCAACTAAGGTTATAAATTAGGATAAAAAAAAAATTTAAGAGAGGACAGTCTACTTGGAAACTTCACTATTTTTATCTTTTTAAAATGAAATACTTCTCAAAAAATATTGGTGGGAGTGATGAACAGCAGGTACACCGCAGACCTCTCCATAAAGTGCCATTATAACAGTATTTCAGGGAGAAATTACAATTACGGCTGGCTCAGTGACTAATCCTTCAACAAAGCTCACATCAAGCCAGAACAACCCTTTACTTACACATGCACACATAAAACTAAACCTACAAAGGTTCTTTCTTTTTTTTGAGACAGAGCCTCACTGTGTCACTCAGGCTAGAGTGCAGTGGCACGATCTTGGCTCATGCAAGCTCTGCCTCTTGGGTTCAAGTGATTCTCCTGCCTCAGCCTCCCGAGTAGCTGGGACTATGAGGCATGCACCACCACACCCAGCTAATTTTTGTATTTTTAGTAGAGATGAGGGCAAGGCGCAGTGGCTCGTGCCTTTAATCCCAGCACTTTGAGAGGCTGAGGCGGGTGGATCACCTGAGGTCAGGAGTTTGAGACCAGCCTGGCCAACATGGTGAAACCTCATCTCTACCAAAAATACAAAAATTAGCTGGGTATGGTAGCGGGTGCCTGTACCCCCAGCTACTCAGGAGGCTGAAGAAAGAGAATTGCTTGAACCCAGAAGGCGGAAGTTGCAGTGAGCCGATATAACGCCACTGTACTCCAGCCTGGGCAAAAGGACAAAAACTCTGTCTCAAAAGAAACAAAAAACCACAAAAATCTATGGTTTTGACATTTTGATGCCTCTTGCCTGTTTCAAAGGCATCTTGATGTGCCTGTGGTTTTACTCCTCTCTAGGTCATCATATGGCAGACAGCAGAGTATGTTTCTGATTAAAAAGGAACTTAGAAGGTACAAAATTTATGTATTCATATTCCTCACAGTCATATCTACTTCTAGGAAACAACAACAGGGAGGACATGTATATTAGCCCCTGGTTAATTAGGGGTACCTTGGAAAAGTACAATAAGAAACTAAGAAAATTATTCTAAAATGAAGGCGATCAAAATGGAGGAAGTCAAGAATTTTTGTTTCTCTTTTCCTTGTATTACAAAGCAGCTAAAGACCTACATATAAAGTCCCTATACACCAGCAATAACCCTTTTGAGAGCAAGCCTCAAAAATGAGAGAAACATTACAGAAAGTCAGAATTTACAATGTTACTATACACTTACCCCTCTCATATCCGATATATTTAGTTTCATTGTATGAAACATGTTTAGCATCGCCTTTCCAATTATTTTTGCATTATCTGTTGCCTGGTCAAGAGTTACAGTCCTGTAAGTGATAGAATTAAAAAACAAAAACTTCATTCCACATGTATTCACTAGTACTAAAGTAGTATGGAACTGTTTAAAAGAGTTATAGAAAAATTGTAAGCAGTTACAAAGGAGATTCTAAAAGTGAATGCCATAGTCTCCCTTCAAGGAAGCCAGAAATACCAAATTAGTTACATTAGCGACAAAGGGGGAAAGAAAAATTATGGAACACTGGAACTTTAAGTTAAAAACGGTAACGGACACGTGGGTCAACTAAAAATAAGTTGAGAAATTTAGAAAAAGGTACATTTTAGCTAACACATGCACAAATAAATACATATTTTCCAGCTAAAGCACAAATGAATGGTAAACACAATGTTCTTGATTCCAAGAGAAGTTTTAGGTTCCAAGATTATGTATGCTGAAATACAGCAAATATTCAGAAGAGAAAGATGAATTCTCTGTATGTTGTTTCTTGACTCTCCTTTCATTGCATTTACAGTCAAGCCAATAAACAATTCTTAGATCTTTAAGAAATCTTGAAAGAGGACCAAATGATCCATCAGCATTATTAGGTCTCAAAGATGTGCTGACCTCACCCACCACTTCCTTCAGAGCCTTTTCAGCTTCTCTGGCATGAGCAAGGTGTCCCATTGCAAACAGAATTACTAACTCAGTAACAGATTAACAAATTACTACCAGTTCTCTTTCCAAAGGAAAGTTATTTCGTGTTTTGGATGATCCTTTCCATGTATAATGAACAAATAAAGTTCCAGACCTTTAAACAAGAAATATTCCCAGAAAAAATTATTATAAATTGAATCGGATTTTCCCATAGAAATGTTTAAGAAGATAATCGCATTACTTCATCTGCTTATAGAAATGACCACTAAAAGCTGGGCACAGTGGCTCACACCTGTAATCCCAAAACGCTGGGAGGTCAAGGCAAAAGGATTGTTCAAGGCCAGCCTGGGCAACAGAGCGACATCCTGTCTCTACATAAATAAGTTTTTAAAGCAAATAAATAAATGACCACTATTTACTATTTGAGATACATGTGTATCGTAACACTTAGGTAGGTAAATATAATTCAAGATAGCCAACTGATAAAAAATGTATTTTATAAATTATGTTGTCTAACTGTAATTTATAATTCCTGCTTTCATGGTAACTTGGGAGTTTCTCTGTTTAAGAGCAATCATCTCACAACTTAGCAATATCATCATATACATGAATGTACCATGTATGGTTGGCATGAGCTAATCTTTAATGAAACTATACTTCATATTATAAGTAGCTTTCAGTGTCAAAAGTCTCAAAACTTTGGTTTCACAGATGAAATACAGTGTAATATAAAATGACATGTAAAACCATGCATCTTCATATTGGTCACAAATCTTACATGAAGTTTAATATTAAGTAGTTGGCCCTGACATAAAAAACGAGAGTTTCAGGCCGGGCACATTGGCTCATGCCTGTAATCCCAACGCTATGGGAGGCTGAGGTGGGCAGATCATTTGAAGTCAGGAGTTCAAGATCAGCCTTGCCAACATAGTGAAACCCTATCTCTACTGAAAATACAAAAATTCGCTGGGCATGGTGGCATGCCCCATAATCCCAGCTACCCAAGAGGCTGAGACAAGACTGCTTGAACCCAGGAGGTAGAAGCTGCAATGAGCCGAGATCGTGCCACTGCCCTCAGGCCTGGGTGACAGAGCCAGACTCTGTCTCAAAAGAAACAAAAACCAAAAAAAAAAACCAGGGCTTTTAAATACTTTTACCAGTTTTCAGACATTACAGTGATTCATTCATCTTTTTACCAATTAAATTTATACACCTACGTAAATGAAGTTGCTCTCCTTCATCATCATTTTTCTAGCTACTACAGTCTGCCTTTGTGTATCATTTTTTTGAGACAGAATGTCGCTCTGTTGCCCAGGCTGGAGTGCACTGGCACGATCTTGGCTCACTGCAACCCCTGCCTCCTGGGTTCAAGCGATCCTCCTGCCCCAGCCTCCTGAGTAGCTGGGACTACAGGCGAATGCCACCATGTCCGGCTAATTTTTGTACTTTTAGTGGAAATGGAGTTTCACCATGTTGGCCAGGCTGGTCTCAAACTCCTGGCCTCAAGTGATCCAGCTGCCTCAGCCTCCCAAAGTGCTGGGATTACAGGTATGAGCCACCACACCTGGCCTGTATCATTGTTTTTAAGAACTACACTGAAATTTTCCTCAGGAAAAAAGTTTCACCAAGTCCCGAAACTACAGCAGTCCCTTTGGTCTGCAGCCTTGCCCTTTCTTTCTGTCCATGCAGTAAAATTCACAGCCCAAAGATGCCAAGCAAAGGCTGCCAAGGTCAGGAATGCTGTCAAACCAACCTCCTGTGTGTGGGCCTGGCTGAAACCAAGCGCATTAACCTAAGCTGAATGCCTTGGGCTGATGCCTGCTTCTACAGAATACCAGATAACATGGGTTTACAGGTCTTTATTCAAACTCCTCCTTAGTTTTCTTCATTTTCTATTACTTACAACAACCTGTAGTGAAATATAATTACCAATATCATTTCTGAGGTGAGCTTACCTGGCAATGTTATCACAAATTCCATGGCCTCCAAATTTTGCAGTTTCTACAGGAGCCCCGGGCTTTCGTACCATGATTTTGAGAGTCAGACGTTTACCCTTCATGCCAGTGGCTTCTAGTCTTCTTTGAATTTCTTCTGAAAGACTCAGAAGAAAAGCTTCTGCCTCTTTTGGCTATGGAAAGACAAACATGGAGAAACTTCTATTCTGCTTTCCTACATACCATGACTCTACTAAAAATAGAAAAAATTAGCCGGGCATGGTGGCGGGTGCCTGTAATCCCAACTACTTGGGAGGCTGAGGCAGGAGAATCTCCTGAATCTGGGAAACGGAGGTTGCAGTGAGCCGAGACTGCGCCACTGCACTCCACCCTGGGCAACAAAGCGAGACTCCGTCTCAAAAAAAAAAAAAAAGACATATCCAAATCCATAATCTGAAGGAAAATGGAAACTACTCAGCCATCTGTACTGCAGGTTTCCAAAAGCTTGCATAAGGAGGGGTTTGCTGAAACTTAATTTTAACTACAGCTTAAAAAGTATTTCAACATTAAAAATATTTTTCTCATCTTTTTTATTTTTTCACTGTTAATTAGAATAATTATCATCTCAAGTTCTGTAATAACTGGCCTCCAAAGCATAATCTTTTAGTATACTTCCCCAAGAGCTAAGTTTCCTCAGTCTCAGTCTTATCTGGGGCCACACCTTACCACACAGTGCCTTAAAAGGCCTTCTTGAGGCTCTGGGGATACAACAGTTTTAAGACTTAATTTCAAGCATCGAGGGTCTTATGGTTTAGTTGGAGAGGTAGGACTGTGTACAAATATAAAGAGCAACAGATGGTAAAATCTGTTCAATGATCAGTACCTGGGTAAACCTTATTCCATAGTTGATCTCAGCTGAAACAGATTTTCTTTCCTTTTCAGTTCGAACTGGTCTATCATCCAAGCCACGGCAGAACCTATAAAGCATCTGACCTGTTTTGGGACCAAATTCTTTTTGGAGTTTTGCCATGGTCATATACTGCAAGTCTCCACAAGTTTTAATTCCCAAAGATGCCAACTTAGATTCCATTGAATGTCCAACTCCTAGGAAAGGGAATATATATAGTTCTTTAAGTATGCAGAATAAGCTACTAACAACAAGTTTATTAACACAAAATACCCACCATTTATGCACAAAACAACTAATTTAAAATAATCTTTAAAGTCTTTAGGCGACATAACTGAAGCATCCACAGGCTGAAGAATTTTTTGGTGCAAAATCATGCTAGTAGGTGTATTTCTAGACTCTACTTCTCAATTCGGACTCCACATATAGATGAACCAGAAACTTTTAAAATATGTATAACTCAAGTTATCAAAAATGTCACTTTCTTTATTAGTGAATACCAAGATATGTATCTTAGTCACAAAATCAACTAAGGAATCAACTGTCATTTAAACAAGTCTATAGTGTGACTTACAGACATACTAGCCAACTCACGAAATGTAAGGGACCTATTATGATTTCATTTATCACCAAATCTCACAATGGTATCAGCCACATTTTTTCAGTGCAAAACAGAACAAGAATTCACAAAATGGGTCCAAGTCCAGAAATGTTACAGGCTACCACCCATACCACTGACCTGAGGATGAAGGGCCCTAACCAAACCAGCTGGTGGTGGGGGTAGAAGACAGACTTTTTTTTAATCAAAAGGATGATCTCTCTGAAGAGATATTAACTCTCCTACAGCTGGGCCAGCAGGCAGCAGTCCCTATGTCCTATTCTGCAAGATGTAAGGTTTGAGCCCCACCTAAAGGATACTGATTAATTCTGTTGCTCTAAGTTGGAGTCTTGGTTTTCTTCAATTTGCCCTAAATGCTTTAAAAAGGTCCACAAATTTGGGAAAGAGGTTTGGAGTAACCGAGGGAAACTATAATGCTTATTAAAATGGTTCCACACCATCAAGTAAAAATTTTCCATCAATGAGGAAAAGACAGTGTTGTGTTTCTGTCTTCTGTAGGAACTTATTAAAAGAGAACTCAGGCTGGGTGTGGTGGCTCACACCTGGAATCCCAATACTTTGGGAGGCCAAGGCAGGAGGACTGCTGGAGGCCAACAGTCTGAGTTGGAGGACAACGTGGGCAACTGAGGGAGACCATCTCTATAAAATAGAAAAAAGAATTAGCTGGGTGTGGTGGTGCACTCCCGTAGTCCCAGCTACTTGGGAGGCTGAGTTGGAAAGATCCCTTGAGCCCAAGAGTTCAAGGCTGTAGTGAGCTATAAACCTGCCATTCCATTCCAGCCTAGGTGACAGGATGAGACCCTGTCTTTAAAAAAGAGAGCTCAGAGTGAAGTCTGCTAACTTCTGTTCATAGCTCCTATCCTCCTGAGTGGTCTTCAGTAGCAGGGAAAACCATCTAGTCCAAGTTCTGCCAGGAAAACCTCTGGAACCAGTATATAACACAAGGTTAGGAAGTCATCAGTGTGGGTCAGACAAGTTTAAACCCAGACACTTTATTCCTTAATGGAAGTGAGATGAAGGCGTTAAGGATGCTGGTTCACAATTGTGCCATTTTAAAGTCCAAGCCAGAACAAAGGGCAAGTAAATACCAAAGACCCCGAGTTAACAATTAAAAAAAAAAAAAAAAATCCTCCAGAGAAGTACCATTCACCAAAAGCTAAAATTTTAAGTGAAACCTAAGTGCTTTTCAAAATGGGGAGGAGAAACACAAGGGAATAGACAAATTACATACTTAGTTGATCAAAGGTAGACACTTTGCATGGCTATTTGCTTTTAGGAAAGGCTTTTTTCTTCAATTTGCTCTTTTTGTATTTCTTTTTTGTCATAAGACTTTTTAACATCAGGGAAGACTTTCTGTCTCTCTTTTGTCCCTCCCATTGTTGCCTCACTTCCCACTCCCATAATCTGACCATGATCTTTCCCTTACAGTTCTGGGGAACCAATCTGTTCTCAGGGACTTGCAAGATTAACAAGAGACAATCTTCATCCCGGGTTGTGTTAGTGTGTGCATGTGTTGGGGTGGATGGGCATGGGGAGAAACCCATAGTTTAAAATTTTAGAGTATCTTTGAGTATACTAGAACAAAATTATTATGCACTACAGGTGCAAAGGAAAGGCTATATTAAACATCACCAAGTTAACCATAATCAATCTAATCTAAGTGGACATCCCTCTATGAAAGAAGCACAGCTCTTCCCCATGCAGGCTCATCTGATGGAATGAAATGGCCTGAACCAGAGGTCGGGGAGGGAGGCAGGGGGTGTGGTATACCTCCAACTCCTATTGAGTGGGGTTGGGAAAATTAAACTTGGAGCCAGGACCAAAACCTTGAAGAGGGCTGCTAGTTTAAACTAAATATGTCAATTAAGTAGGTGTTTGTAAGGGAAAGATGGCAACTCTATGGACAAAGTAAGAGGGGCTCCGGGCCCAAAGAGTGCAGCCACCTATTAAGGAAAAGGTGAAGGAAAATATGCTCCTTTAGAACCAATCTCAATGAAGAGAAGAGACAGTCAAGGAGGCTCCTGGTCAAGCAACTGGGACAAAGACTTGGCATCTGTCCTTGAAGGGGAACTATTACCCTAGGTTAAAAGTGGCCAATGATGTCCCCTCCTTGGCATCCAGAACTTGGCTATCCAATACAGACACAGAGGAGTAAACTTCAAAGAATAAAGTGTTCACCATCTACAGGAGTGCTGTTCAACTGAACTTTCTGCAGTGATGGAAATGTTCTCATCTGCTATCCAATACAGGGGAACCTTGCTCCATGTGACCACTGAGCACTTGAAATGTGGCCAGGGCAAGTGAGGAGCTGAATTGGCAGTTTTATTTAACTTTAATTTAACTCAAATCATACTAGCTTCACTTGGCTACATAGCTACTGTATTAGTGCAGATTTTATGAACTCCTACGTGATCATGAACCTGGTTCTCTGAAAATGGGATAGAGATGGAATCCGTATGCTGGATGCACAAACCTAGCAAAGGCTGAATGAGGTGCAGAGGGCCCTTCATTGAAGAGTGCATGCATGGGTAAAAAGCCCTGCAAAGATCCAAAGAAAAAGTAGAAATGGTTCTTCAAACTGTAACAGTCGTTGGGGTCAATCCTTTCTTTCATTAGGTAACCAGATCATATTAAGAAATGTATTTATTAGTGTAATATACAATTATTATTCTGTGGAGTCTCCTAAAGCAAAAACTTATTATTGTGTTGTTCCTTCTTATGTAGCTATTTTAATTGTTTATTACTGTGTGCAGCACGTATGTGGTCACTGAACATTTACGGGTACAAGGGACTAAAGAGGTTGGACATGGGGCAAGTTACCACTGAATTTCTCCTGGTTATTGGTTAGAGAACCAAGTTCCTCCAAAGCATGTTCCACAAGATATAAATAGGTACTGTATATTTATCACCAAATATCTTTGAGAAATTACTAGTCTTTAACAAGGATAAATAGGTTTCTTTTCTAAACTAATTCCCAGGACTTTCACTGTACAAACCCCTCCACCACAGAAGGTTCCCTCTCTTATATGAAACCCCTTTTTAAAGGAACAGCTTATAATCTGTGGAACACACTTCAGGACAGGAGTAACAACGGAGAAGGTAGATATTTTACAGACCTGAAATGTTCTATAACAGTCAGGTTAAGGATCTGGGGATTTTATGAAAACCACATGAACCACTGTGAGCGATACAGAACCTGGCTCTGAAGAAGAGAAGGCCAACTCTGCTGCCCTGTCTTTCAAATATCCCTTAGGAAATTCAAGGCTGTGCCTCAGCTTGGCCAGGACACGTAACTTCACACTTGCCCTTCAAGAAATAAAGTCTTTCACTGTGCACGGTGGCTCACGCCTGTAATCCCAGCACTTTGGGAGGCCAAGGAGGGCAGACCACGAGGTCAGGAGATCGAGACTGAGGTGAAACCCTGTCTCTACTAAAAATACAAGGAATTAGCCGGGTGTGGTGGTGGGTGCCTGTAGTCCCAGCTACTTGGGAGGCTGAGGCAGGAGAATGGTGTGAACCCAGAAGGCAGAGCTTGCAGTGAGCCGAGATCGCACCATTGCTCTCTAGCCTGGGCGACAGAGCGAGACTCCATCTCAAAAAAAAAGAAAAGAAAAGAAAAGAAAAAAAAGAAATAAAGTCTTTCCAGCCAAGAAGCAAATGAAGGTGAATGGTAGGATTACTAGGTCAAGTAGCTAAAAAGGCCCTATTTCTATTAAAAACAAACAAAAAAAACCCACAAAACTACAAAAAGGGTTCAATTTAAAGATGGTGTTTTGGACTAAACTGTGTCTTCCCCAAATTTATATGCTGAAGTCCTGACCCCAGTACTTCACCATGTGACTGTGTTTGTTTTTGTTTTGTTTTTTTTTTCAACTCAGTCTCACTCTGTCACCCATGCTGGAGTGCAGTGGTGCGATCTTGGCTCGCTGCAACCTCTGCCTCTCGGGCTCAAGTGATTCTTGTGCCTCAGCCTCCCGAGTAGCGGGGACTACAGGCATATGCCACCTACCCCCGGCTAATTTTTTTTATAGTTTTAGTAGAGACAGGGTTTCACCATGTTGGCCAGGCTGGTCTTGAACTCCTGGCCTCAAATGATCCATCTGCCTCGGCCTCCCACAGTGCTAGGATTACAGGTGTGAGTCACCACGCCCAGCCACAGTGTGACGGTATTTGGACACAGAATCTTTAAAGGGGTAATTAAGATAAAACAAGGTCATATGGATGAGCCTAATCCAACATGACCGGTATCCTCACAAGAAAAGATCAGGACGGAGACATGCATATGGGGAAGGCCATGTGAAGACAAAGGGAGAGGAGGGTCATCTACAAGCCAAGCAGAGGCTTCAGAAGGAGCCAACCCTGATGACACCTTGATCTTGAAGTTCCAGCCTCCAGAACTGTGAGACAACGCACTTCTGTTGTTTATGCACCCCAGTCTGTGGCATTTTGTTACAGCACCCCTAGAAAACTAATAGAGATGCAGAATTCCAAATTTTGTTTTTCATGGCACTCAATAAGACTTAAAAATTTTTATAATATTCATGTCTAGGCAAAAAGGGGTCTCACAGTTCTATATTATAGATATGAAAAGTACTTATAATGCCTGTAATAAAAGTATTATTAAAATATTTGTATTTACCTGGTAGATTAGTAACTAGCTGACCTCTGATAAAATCATCTACTTCTTCTGGTTTTAGGTGGTACTGCCCATCTGGTTTTGCTCTTCTAGTTGCCATTCTAGCCAGGAGAATATTAGAACCTATTAAAAAAAAAAAAAGTCATCCAAGAAATAGTCACAATTATTTTTTACATTTCCCAACAAAGATCTCTTCATACAGGTTATCAAGTTTCTAAAAACAATGAAAATAAATTTTGATTATTTCAAATAAGGTGCAGAATTTTGCTAAGTATTTAGATTATAACCAACAGAGTACCCGGACAGAGGTTTCTCTTTGCTCTAACACAAGTGCCATTTCAGCATCTACCCAGAAGCAGGAATAGAGAACGCAGTCCTGATCTTTTTTTTTTTTTCTTTTTTTGAGACGGAAGCTCACTCTGTCACCCAGGTGGAGTGCAGTGGCACATTCTTGGCTCACTGCAAGCTCCACCTCCCAGGCTCCAGCCATTCTCCTGCCTCAGCCTCCTGAGTAGCTGGGACTACAGGTGCCCGCCACCACACCCAGCTAATTTTTTTGTATTTTTAGAGACGGGGTTTCACCGTGTTAGCCAGGATGGTCTCGATCTCCTGACCTCATGATCCACCTGCCTTGGCCTCCCAAAGTGCTGGGACTACAGGCATGAGCCACCGCGCCCAACCAGCAGTCCTGATCTTCAGAGTGGGTGTTTGTAGGAATTGAAGGCCATGATCAAAGAGTAGTTCATGTTCCCAACTACAGGAGACAGAAGAGGTAGGGAAATGACAATAAAAAGAGTGCTACTGGACTGGGGAAACCAGAAAGCCCAAAGAAGCAGCGGGAACTGAGGGTAGAAGAGTCTTCAAAACGCAGAGACAGGCAGTGAGGTTCACGGTGTAAGTGTGGGCAGGGGCCGCAGGGGCCACAGAAGCAGCGGAGGAAAAGGGCACCAAGCCCTGAGAAGGGGCAGGGATCTGCAGAGCTCAGCTCCTAGGTGCGCTTCTCTGTGAATACTAAAATCTCCAGACAAAGGGAAGACTTATATTGAGGACATATCTTGGTTTTATAGAAGACTTACGTAAAAACTATATACTTTCCTAAAGTAAATACAGAGATTCATGAGGAGGGAAAGTTCTGGGAAGTCACACCAAAATGATAAAAGTAGTGAGTTCAGGGGAGGGGAAAGGAACTGAGGAGTGGAAATATAAAGTGGGACTTTGGCATTACATATGCTTGAACTTAAAAGAATGGATTCATATGATCACTTATAAATGAAAATTAAGGACAATTAAAAACAAAAAAATAAAACTATGCCTGACAATGGAATATAGAATTCCTAACTGAAATGTTACCAACGTCTGTGGGCCAACATCAGGGGGTAAAAGGTAGGCTAGCCAGTAGCTGTAGGAATGCTGGGAATGTATTAATCATACTTTTTATTTTCTGTATCTTGTAGTGTTTTGAAATCTTAAAAATCCTGCTGGCTGGGGAGAGACTGCCCTCCCAGGGCTGGCTAATTCCTAAAGACAGTAAACCTCTTACTTGGAAGCACACTTGTCATATGCAACCTAACCACCTCCTGCCCTAAACTGTCCCAGGGCCAGCTACCAGGCAACTAGGGACCACCCCTTAGCTCAGAGCCCACCAGAATTACTCAAACTAGCCACTCATAAAGTGTTTCCTCAGCCCTGCCTTGCCTTTCTGAAAAAAAACCCTAACGAAGGCTCTGGAGCCTAGGCTTTCCATCCGCCACTCCTTCAGCTTCTGTCTCCTAACCACCCTGGTGCTTCCCCAGTAGTCCTGTGTAGCACAGTGTGCCCCCTCCTCTCGGGAAATGGAAGTAACAAATTCTTCTTTCAATGGCATTAGCCTCTCTGCATCACCACTCAGTCATCAGTAAATTTCATGGGTACAAAGGAGACAGGGAACTTTGGAGGAAGAAGGGTTTTTGGATGAAGATGGAGGAATAATGGTTGAAAGTGACAATGGCAAGCTAAGACAGTTAACTTTACCTTCCAAGCCTGTGGTATACTGAGTATGGCAGGGACAAACTGGCTCTAGTAACAGAATGGCAAGAAAAGGCATATCTTGCCAGAAGGTAATGAGTGGGTTAAGAAAGGAAGAGGTGACTCAGGGAAGCTTAAGTATGAAAGACAGAGTTCCAGAGGACACTGCTGGGAGAATCAACAAAAGCAGGGTAAGTGCTGGGAACAGCTGTGGAAACAAAGTACAAGGTGTAAAGACAGCATGGATGGAGATGGAGGAAAGACTGGACAGTTACTGAGAGCACTTGGAGTCAGGGTGACTTCTAGAACTGAGTGAAGACAGGAATAGCTCCATGTGCCGGGAGGCTGAAGTGCAGAGAGTAACAAGACTCAGACTTAACACGTAACTCTAAACCCATACCACCACCTAGCTTTAAATACAGTTTCCGTTCACTTTTGGGGAAAAAAAAAAAAACTGTTTACAAATGTTGAATTAAACCTTTCCAATTTTTTAAGAACAAGTAAGAAATATTCTAACTTATTTATTGCGAAGATTATCAACCTTTACTTATATTTCCAACACTTATCTCATGTATCACACAATTGCAAGCAATGCTAAAAACTGTTTTACAAGTGAGAGGAAGCTAATAAAAACAAAAACTCCATAAAATTAACTGATATTCAAGAATCTCAAAGCAACTCTTTTGAGTACAAGATAAGCTAGATACTAACCAATTCCAACAGAGGCAGCACATTTCGTCTGGTCTTTGATTTCCATACGAACAGCATTTGCAAATTCATCAGGAGTAAGTTTGGTCTCTGCAAGGATTTCGGTAATGTCTACCAGCGCTTCATCACAACTGACAGCTTCAATGTTATGAGTGTAGCTATCAACACAGAGCAAAGGCAACGAATCACAGCCACAGCCACCATCTGGTAGACCCAATGTTGCAAAATAGTCTTCTTATCCTCTCTTTGTTCTGTTTCCTCACAAGGCATTTTAAATGAATTGGCTGAAGTACTATTTTAGTCACCCAACTTTTAACTGCAAAGTTAATTAGTGTGTTCTCTTTCTCCTTATTAACTACCAAAATACAGCATACTGGATAGGAAAATGTTTGAGGAGTAAAATAACCAACAAAAAAAATTTAAACACAAAAAAACAAAAACACAGCATAAATTATTATTTCAGTTTCTCTATACTGACAATACTTCTATAAACCTTTGAAGAGTTGAAAACCGGTGGGTGAATCTGAACTGTCAAAACATTTAATCTAATGGTTTACGAGAATCCTTTAAGGAACAGAAAAATTAGACAGATCAGTAATTGCTGCTCTCCTAAAACAAAAATATTACAGTTAAATTCCACTCACTGTAGCAGGCCTAGAATACAGAAGGAAAAAGTGGCCAGTCATCCCAACTGCTTGTCTGAGAATAGCATCTACACTCTCTGCATGTGGAAATACTTTTTAAAAAATCATCTCATAGGATCTATCCACAAAAAGGATTTGTTTTAATTAGAGAAAAGAAAAAGGAAGACAAGAGTTGCTATGTGGCCCCCATGGTAATACAAGGACTAAGAAATCACAAAATAGAACTGGACCAGAAATGGGAGGAAACCTAAGAGGCCTCAGGATCAAAACTATGTCTTTCATAATCCACTTGGTAATATATACTAGGAAGTGGTCCTCATCTCTCACCTACACCTTACTGTAGGTAGGTTACAATCAGATTACTATCTCTATTAAAGAAATAATCTATTAAAGAAATAAGTATGTTTTGTTTAGGCTTAAAGTGTGACATTTTTAAGAACAGAAGGGTATACCTGGTATGAGGTATTTTGCTTCAGAGTGAAAGTTGCCCTGAGGCAGGGAGAATATGAAGCTGAGACAGGATTTCCCAAGGGTGGTAGAAGAACACTACTGTGGATATTTTTCCCCTAAAAACAGAAACATGCCACTGAAACTGTCTCCAGCCTTCTACCAGGACTGTGTGCATGCGACTGTGTAGGAGTATAGGTCACAGCTCTCTCTCACATCTTCCTAACCCCAGGCACAGGCTGATGTTTGCTCTAGGGCTTCAATACCCAGGACACAGGAGCACCACAGTACTGACCTCAGTCACCCATCCCTATCTAGCCCTCGTTTGGATGCTACCACTGACTTCTCCTTTCAAAGAGGATTTAAAGCACGTTCCACTTGACAATACCAACATTCCTGTATTTGGGATTTATTTATTTAGTTGCCCAACTTATAACTGGAAAGTTAATTAGTGTGTTCTCTTTGTGTTAATAGGATAGCTATAATAAGTGGCTTATCATTCAGCACTCACTCCTACATACTGATGCCAGGAAACAATCAGTTCCTTCACATTTTCTCTCTCTCCTACTAAAGCAAGCTCCCACAAGGGCAAGGATTAGATATTCCTTTCTGAGACTAGCAGCATCTAGCAGTCACCTGTACTTAGCAGATACTGGTGTTCAAATTAATGCATAAAAAGGAAGAGGCAGAGGTGAAGACAGAGAAAAGAACATCAATACTGCCCAGGAGTTGACAAACCTTGGCCTAACATCCAGTGAATGCATTTTTACTGGAACTACACCAAGCCCATTCATATACATTCCCCGTGGCTGCTTTCTATTCACAACGCAGAATTGAGAACTTCTGTTGAGTGACAGAAACTTTATCTGGCTCCCTTCAGAAAACTATGCTGACCCCTGGTTTACAGCATACATAGACGGGTTATACTTTTAACAAATTTGAGTTCTGAGTTAATATGAAATATACCTACACTTTTAAATACATCTACAATTTTAAATATTTTTAAAATTAATCACATTTTCTCAAGCCAACTCATCAACCATTTTGAAACTATTACTAAAGACCCACTTTTATGAAAACTAACTTTTGGCATATCCAATGATTTTAAGAAGATAAAGGTTTTAAAGTATCTCCACGTGTTATCAACCCATCAGTTCTAATTTTGAACAAAAGTATAATCAAAATGAAATAAAAGAGAATAACCAGGTTAAAAAATTCCATCCTTCATCTATCTGGCTCCATAGGAAGAAAACCAGAACCACAGACTAGAAGTAATATAAGCGAATAATCAGATCTTACATCAACCGAGGAAGCACATGAACAATTTTGGCAATACAAAACTATCCTCTGAGATTGAGCTACCTGGAAATTGCCCAAAGAAAGAAATTGAGACCCAGAAAGGTCTCAAACTGGGATGCTGTGCAGCGGTTCCTGGGAGATAAAATTCTAACAAAAGTGATCCTGACAATCCTAAAGAAAACTTGAACTATCTTTACTATTAGCTAAAAGAAGGAAAACACAGACACAAAATGACAGTTTGATACACTATACCTTGCCAATGTTTCATACAATGTTCGTGCGACTTCCTTATATGCATGAAAATCGTATGGAACAGCTTGAAGATTAGGACACAGTTGTTTAGCATGCCCAAAAAACATTCCGTTCTTAATGCCAAGTTGCCTAGAGAGAGGACAAAACACAATGGAGATTATTCTAGGAAGTTTTAAACTCAAGTATTTATCAAATACGTTGATATCTCCCCATGCCACTAATTTATAATTTCCGCTTAACTCTATTCTCATTAGGGATTAAAGATACGCATTAAAATTTACAGCCTTGTTTTCCCCCAAAAGTCACAACTGTCTGAATAGTGTAAATGACACATGTAGATGTGCCAACTATGTCATTAAAATACCAGGTTTGGCTCTTGTCTGTATCTGAAGCTTTCTCCTAAAACTCATACCTCTGGCCCCTTTGCAGAGATGTCAGCATGCCATATGCTGGTGATATCACAACCACCACAGAGCAGGAATATGCTGTCAAAAAGAGGTTTTCTTCCCCTAATACATGGCACAGTTTGGCCAGGGTTCATCCCCCAAAGACAAAGAATATAAACGAAAGAACTACACAAAACAGTGCTATGTGACAAACAGACAAAATGTACTCATCCTATTACCACCCAATTCCCAATTGACCAATTCCATGCTCCTGAAGTGGCTCCACAGTGGCTGAGATGCCAACAGCATTGTACATGGTAGGACATCAGTCTGGGCAGGAGCCAGGGTTCCAGAACTTTGAGGGACCTAATTGAAAATGGTAAATTTTAAATCTGGGTGTCTCAATGCCCCACATTACCTTTGATATTTGGAGCATTCACCACAAAACTATAATTATGGAATTATACATAATTAGTAAAATTCTATTTTATCACTCTGTAAAGAATCAAGAAAAAAAATTATAGTAAAAACAAGCAAAATAATAAAGCAATGTTTCACTAAATTACATATTATATAATAGGATAATGATTATTCTATATATCTGTTCAATAAATATTTACTACACAGCATGGAGACGTGCCCTGTTTTAAGAAACATATATACAAACAGTCACCAATTATTCATAGGCCTCTGGCACCCTCCCAACATCCAGACCATGAGAGCCAAGAACAAAGAGTCCTCCAAGTTACTCAGCAGTAGATACAAAATCACATGCATTTTTTATGTTTATAAAAATAGTAATATTATAAATAGTCTCAGTGCTAAGTCCCTAGTAGATAAGAAATACCTAAGAGGAAGGAAAATGACAGAGTTGCAAAGAAAACAATTCTTAATGTGTCAAGGACTTAGCGAGGTACTGGGTATAGGATGGCAAATAAAGCAAACTCCATGATCTCCATGGGGACGACCCTGCACTCACCCAGAAAAGGATGACCTATGGTCAACAGGCTTTGTCCACTAACGAAGAAAGTAGATACCTAACAGTTTAGACATATATGTAGAAACATAAAATAGTTTAGAAACGTTATCAGAAACAATTAAAGCAGAAAAAAGGTCTAGTGTTGAAAAGGGTAAACTACAGGTAATAATTATGCCAGATACATAGATTCAGCATGTAAAAGCTGAGTTTACAAATTAAAGATAACTCATTTTTTTAAAAATGTGTTTATGAGGCCAGGCACGGTGGCTCACGCCTGTAATCCCAGCACTTTGGGAAGTCGAGGCAGGCAGATCACCTGAGGTGCGGAGTTCGAGACCACCCTGACCAACATGGAAAAACCCCATCTCTACTAAAAATTAAAAATTAGCCAGGAGTGGTGGCGCATGCCTGTAATCCCAGCTACTCAGGAGGCTGAGGCAGGAGAATTACTTGAACCTGGAGGGTGGAGGTTGCAGTGAGCCGAGATCCTGCCATTGCACTCCAGCCTGGGCAACAAGAGTGAAACTCCATCTTAAACAAACAAACAAAAAAAACCCAAATATGTTTATAGTGCAGGCGTGGTGGCGCACATCTGTAATCCCAGCACTTTGGGAGGCCAAGGTGGATGGATCACCTGAGGTCAGGAGTTTGAGACCAGCCTGGCCAACATGGTGAAACGCTGTCTCTACTAAAAATACAAAAAAATTAGCCAGGCATGGTGGCGCACTCCTGTAATCCCAGCTACTCGGGAGGCTGAGGCAGGAGAATCACTTGAACCTGGGAGGTGGAGGCTGCAGTGAGCCAAGATCGTACCATTGCACCTCAGCCTGGGCAACAAGAGCGAAATTCTATCTCAAAAAAAAAAAAAAGTGTTTATAATCCCTGTAAATATCATGTTCTTATATTTACAATATTTTCATTTTCAAAACATTAATTTACGCAAAAATTTTCCGAGGCACATTACTTAGTAAAATGTGGTACATCTACTTACGTACTCATGTAAAATGTACCCAGAGAAAACTCTTTAAGAGCCATTAGACACTATAAGGAAGTTACAAACAAAAAAGGAAAACCTTTTTCCTTTGGTTTGCCTTAGGTTTGCCATACTAAGGGAAGAGAAATATCTTGAGTTGATGGCTGGGAAATGAGCTTTGTTCCATGGAAAATAAATGAGTAAAGACAATCACAAAAAAGTCCAAAGTGTCTCTTCATTACCATGACTCATCTATTACAACTAAAATCCCATACAGGACAAATTACCAAAACTTCGTTAAGTGTATGCTGCTAAAACAGCTTATTCCTACAATTAAAGCACAGAGGACATATTCTGTCTGGCAATATGCTTTGTTCAGACAGTTGTATTTGGTGTTGGATTCAACAATATTAAAAAATTGCTGGCCGGGTGTGGTGTAATCCCAGCACTTTCGGAGGCCAAGGCGAGCGGCTCACAAGGTCAAGAGTTCAAGACCAGCCTGGCCAACATGGTGAAACCCCATTTCTACTAAAAATACAAAAATTAGCCAGGCGTAGTGGCGGGAGCCTGTAATCCCAGCTGCTCGGGAGGCTGAGGCAGGAGAACTGCTCCAACCTGGAAGGCAGGGGTTGAAGTGAACCGAGATAGTACCACTGCACTCCAGCCTGGGCAACAGAGCAAGACTTCATCTCTGTGGGAAAAAAAATTGCCATCAAACCACTGTCACTGTCCATTCTACATACTAAAATACATCCATAAAGTAAGAAAGGTAGTGGGTCCTTACAAAAGCACATGAAAATGGGGTTTAGAAATTATTTGACTTTAAAAATCTGTGATTCTAAGATATCTGTGTATCATTACCTATTCATGTACAATCTACCTTCTCACTGATTCCATACAAAGTTTGCTCTCTAAGTATAGGCCAACTACTAACAGCAGTGCAAACTGTGACCCACATATACATATTCTACTTTGTATTTCTACCATTTCATATTCACATTCTATCCTTTGCTGGCCCCATTATTAAGCTATGTATAGTGAAAACTCACCAGTGCATAAAACTGAGCAGATCATCCCCACAATCTAGTCCCCACTCCAAACTCAGAAACATTTCTCTTATGCAAAATGTTAAAAAAATTTTCCTCAGATAAGGAAAATATAACCCGTTGGATGGCCACAAAACAAGTATCCAGAAACCATTTTCTAGAAACTTTCACTAGGAATAGCCTTCTAGAAAACAGAAAATCACAATTAAGGGACAAAAATCTTACGGCTGTATTTTTTTTCTTCAAGTTAAATTCATTTTCATCACTTTATGCATCTTCTTAAACATCTGCACTTAAGTGGCACTTGAATGTCTCACTATATAGTATTCTGTCCTCATATATTGTCACCCCAATTATTTTGCAAGGCATGAAGCTTGACCAAATTTATAAAGGTAAATTTATATTTACCGTGGGTAAATATAAATGCACCATCCAAACACCCAACAGAAACCTAGTGCCTAGACACAATTGTGGCTCCTGGAGTCCAAAGCCACCAGAGCTGGTGACACTTTCACCTGGAGGCAGCCCTGCTCCCCAGCCAGCATTCATCTTGGTTGGGACTGGGTATGAAGGTATAAAGGGAGACCCTGCAGAGGCAGCCCAGCAAGGGTAAACGGAGCTTGCATTTTACCAACTAGCAAAATTCAAGGACTGGGAATATTTCTGGGCTTCATCACACCCTCCAGATACTGCACATAACTGTCTAGCCATCTGAAGTCAAGGCCACCATTCATTAACTTAGTAGAGAAAAAGAGACTAGCCTACTGAGCACAACATAAACTCAGCTCTAGAGTGCCTGTGCTAATAAAAAGCAGTATAACAATTCAAAACGTATTTGTATTTGACTTAATTATCATTTAAAGTAAGTTTCAATTCCTTGGCCACAGCATCAAGTGACAATGAAAACCATTAAAACATAATTCTGTTAATGAGAAAGGCAAAGTTAGCCTGGGAGGAAAAGTTTGGCATGTCATGAATGGAAAACAGTTTAAAATACAAGCATGCACGTTTGAACTTAATGCTTTTTAACTTAAATATGCTTTAATTAGCAAATTTTAAAAAAACTATTATGATTAGACGATGCTGAGCTCAAATATTTTTTCTTCAGATTAGATGCCTGAATAGCCACAACTCTGAATCAAGACCAAAAAGATGTAACTAGGCCAGGCGCAGTGGCTCACACCTGTAATCCCAGCACTTTGGGAGTCTGAGGCAGGTGGATCACGAGGTCAGTTAGCCATCCTGGCTAACATGGTGAAACCCCGTCTCTACTAAAAAAATACAAAAAAATTAGCCGGGCGTGGTGGCGAGCGCCTGTAGTCCCAGCTACTCAGGAGGCTGAGGCAGGACAATGGCGTGAACCTGGGAGGTGGAGCTTGCAGTGAGCCGAGATGGTGCCACTGCACTCCAGCCTGGGCAACAGAGCGAGACTCCATCAAAAAAAAAAAAAAAAAAAAAAAGAAGATGTAACTGATCTAAGACACTGTTTCATTTTGAAATTACTGAATACTTTAACACTTCTCAGCAATGTGTAAGGGCTTGCTGTGTTACACAGGTAAAAATGTCTGTGTTCGTTTAACAGGGAAAAAAAAAAATGAAGACTTCCCTTTTTAATTATTACTCCCTCTACTTTTACAACTATTCCAATTATTTCAAAACTATTTTTTAAATTATGAGGAATATATATATATATATGTGTGTGTGTGTTTCTTCCTATACTGAATCAGCCAATTGTAATTATGGTTTCAGATCACTATAAGATAAAGACCTATACAAAAAGTTGGTGCTAACAAGTTGACAACACTCTTACCACTTTTAAGTGAAGAGATATTAAGAATGCCAATAATTCAATTATTTACTTATAATTGAATAGGCAATTGGGTTTTAACATTAAAAAAACTGAGTATCAGGAAGTATGGATTACAAGATATTTTTCTTAGCAATAAAAACAGAAGATTAGAGTAAATAAATATTAAAGTCCTCTTCCATTAAAAAAAAAATCTAATTCTTTTATCTCATACTTCAAAAGACAATAAAAATGATGATCCCCAACTTCTTTTGGTTCCCACTACATGACCTATTGGTTCTCATCAGGGAACTAGTAAGCTGTTTGTTTAAAGTTATCTAGCACTGGTGGGGGATTGTGGGGGGCATAAATGAAATGATTAAGGCTAAAACCCCATAACACGTCTGTAACGTTTAAATCACTGGCCTGACTGGCAGGTCTGAATCCACTTCAAAAGATTATAGTTCAAAAAATTATATAAAACTAATTAACCAAATTATTCATTAAGAATTGTAACACACAACTTCCACATACCTGGCCTCATAACTACAAGATGCAATTTCAGCCCTTGACAAAACAGAATCAATTCCATTTGCTTGTGCAGAATCTGGATTCTCCCACAATGATGAATCTGGTATATCTGCTTTAAAAATAAAAAAAATTAATGGTTATATGTCATAAACTGATTTTCCCTAACTTCTTCAAGAAATTTGTTTTCCATTACTTTCATATAAAAATGTTTAGTAAATTCCAAATACAGTTATGTCTATTGGTATTATCTCCTTATCTAATAAAGAAAACTCTATAAGTCTAAAATGGTTCGCTTCCATTATATTCTTCATCAGCAGATAAAAACTTATAATAAATTCAAAGTGTCCTGGGAGGTTTTTTTTTTTAAATACACCAGAAGATAAAAATATCCTGTAACACACAGTCCCTGGAGGTGGACATGGATGAGAAGTGATCAGGGAGATGAACTCCCTCCTATAACCTTACAAGGACTGTACAGCTCTCGGTAGTGGGGAAAAGTTAATGAAAAATATAAATTTCTCTGAATATTCTTTGCTGTTTCCTAAAAGAACTATCTGTAAAACTTAAAGCTAATTAACATGTACGACAAACATGAAATTCCTACCATCTATCTGATCAAACAATAATTTAGTAGGTCACAAACCATGAAGAGGTTTCATCCTAAATTCAAGCTTTTTCTTTTGAATACACGTCACATTATCCCCCGCTACAGGTAATTGTATTTTGGTTTAATAATGCATGTTCAATTAAAAACATTCAAGTGTGATCAGAGTATCGGTGCTTTAGAGAACACAACTGGAGCCTAGTGTGGCTTACCAACATCTCTTAATATCCAAACCAAATTTACAACTTTACACAAGAAAACAAAAGCACACATTCTGGAGAGGCTACTGGCTGCATGCCACTTTACTTCCTTTGCCACCTTTAGCTTCACTAGTAATTGAGAAATAAATTAAAACACAACTTCATCATAGGTCTCTTGGGATACTACTATTAGGTTCCAGGAAGAGTATGCTGTAAAAAAAAAAAAAAAATCACATTCTAAAACCACAATCTCAGCCACATCTCTACTATTATAAACAAAAATACCATTAGTAAAACAAAGCCAAAATATATCACTTCAGCTATTCCAGACAAATCTATTTTGAGTACACTATAACAATATATGACTAACAAACCCAGCATTTCTCTTCTGTTTATTTCAGACTTACTGTTCTGTGAAAAGTCAGCCACGTTAATGCACCACCAGGAAAACTGGCAAAGTCTCTGGCTTCATGGGCTTAAACAACTCTTCCTGGTTTGACCAGTAATCATCAGCATCTTTCATCTAACTATGCAACCCATACAAGCATTTCTGGATTTCAGCAACCACACATACACAGCATAAATGCAAATCAAACTGATTGGCATCTCAGTGGGGTCAAATCCTACTTGCTTCAAAACAGCAGAGTGTGTAATGTGAGCTACAGTTTCTGACATATGAATAACGTATGCTAGCTATACTATTACAAATTAAAGACAGAATCCCAAGCAGATTACCCAGTGTTTCTGGAGGGTTTTAAAAGCCTAAATATAAATTTTAATAGTCCCTTCATCTAAGCTGAAAAACTGTAAGAATTTCAGGACTGTCAGTATCACACTTCAACAGAGGGTGCTACTAGACCCCCAAAAAAGGAGTGCTGAATCTTGAACAGCCACAGCCGTCTTTCCAAGGTGTAACCATGAGTTATGCCTTACAAGTTGGAGAATTACCTGACTTTGGTATCTGAAGAGCTAGTTATCTAAGACACTGTCTTGAAAATAACAGAAAACTTATTCTTGAGGAGAGAACAGTCTCTGTGGTCCATGCGCCCCCAATGCCCTGGCCTGAGAGGCAGCACCATCGTGTTCCTCTCCATTGGGCTGGCTGACCTGTTCCACAGTGCAGCAGAGTGCGTGGGTCCCTCCACGAGCGGAGTGAGTTGCTTCATGTGAGATTCAGGGAAATGCAGGGACACACTGTCCTCACTGGAGGGCAAAGTAGAGAACTGCTCATCAAAACTTGACAAACTAGACGGGCACATGGAGAATGTGGAGGAACGGTTGGAGAAATCAGAGGCCAGGACCCAAGTCTGTGAAAAAGAAATCGCTGAGAATAAATCTATGACTAATACGGTTTTTAAAACTGTTGTTCTTTAGAATGAAAACTGAAGCTTTCGATGGGATAGAAAACATCTGTATCCTGGAAATCCGGGAAGGGGTAAAAGGCCCCAACCATGAAATTTGGAGCATAAATTGTTCCAAACAATGAGATCATCAATGAGAAGTGTGACTACTGAGTACTGCTCAGGAAGCAGCCTCCAAAAGAAGTCATGGATGGATGAGATACCCTGGTTGCACTGGGCTAAAGAGTTTTTGGATATGATAACTAAGAAACTAAAGTTTCAAAAAGGACTAAGGATGCTATTTGTCCTAATACTTTGTCTAGACATATAAGCCAAACATTAGAACTGATCTTTTTTTTTTTTCAAAGCTAGTGCACAGAAGCCAAAGATTCTAATTCCTAAACCGATCCTCAATATTTTTATATTTGGTGCCATGTCTGATAATGACCCAGAGAAAGAAAGATCAGGGAATAACAAGCAAAGAGGAACAAAAGCACTGAAAAAAGTTCTGAGCACAAGCTTAGTTGTAATCAAATTTTATAATAAAGGATAATCTATTCATTTTATATGTAGCAAATATTCTGGTGAGCTCCTAATGCATGAAAAGGCTTAGGATATAAAAGTAAATGACATGAAGTTAAAGTAAGAGTATAAAATACAAACTGTCATATCATCTTTTTCTAGTGACGGGACAATCTCCTTTTGACAGTTTTCAATGGCAAGTGAAATTTAAATATTTCTCCTAATATTTACCTTCTGGTTTACCACCCACATTTAGATGTGAAGGGGATGTGATTATAGGTCATTAAAATGTTATAAAAATTAGGTGACTAAACTGATGAAGACAATTAAGTAACCAATGACAGTATTGTGTTAATAAACCATTTATAGTAAGATTGTTTGTAACAGAAGAAAAGACAAAAGAGGACTAGCTCTCTGCTACTCCTAAGGAATGTGAGCTTGTCAAGGTCAAAATTTTAAATGTAGGCTGCCGATAAAAGGACGTGTGTAATAAGACTACCCACCAGAGAGACTGAGCACTGAAGATGCTACTGCAAGTATATACATGGTGGTTTTTCTTCTTTCAACATTCTTTAGTATTTCATAAATGCCTAATATATGACAAGTATTGTGTACTTCCTTAAGCTATTTATTTCTTATTTTCTAGAACTTAAGATTTCATCTGTTTAATAGCACATAGAAAACACAAAAAGAAAAACCAACCTACCACAAAAACCATACTACCAATACTTAAGAAACTACCTATACCATAATACAACTAAATCTCAACAAGTTCAGTAACAGCTACTCCACACCTACTCATGACACACAAAATTCTAGAATCTCAAAAATCTCTGAAAAGATTTAAAGACCAAGAAAATCTTTATAAAACTTGGAAATAAATGTGCACACAAAGCATAAATATGTATCTACAATTATGTTATTTTGTACTTAAGACCACATAAACAGATGATCAAAACCAACAAAAAGACTATAATCCCAAAAAAGGTCCTCAGAGATGTTCGCTGGCTTTCCTTTTGCCTTAATTTCATTGGAGTCATTGTGACAAGCCCAACGTTTTATAACTGACAAGGGCACTGAAATAATTGCAATAAAACTAAACTGCATGCTTTCCATTTCACTGTATATCTAACTTCTGACTACTTTCTGGGTAATATATTTCTGAGAAACTAATTTAAAAAATTCTCTTTGGCTTTGCAAAACAACCATGAGAAAACTAATCAGTTATCAAAACAAAATTAATTTCTAAGAAAACATTTCTCAGTGAATTTACTCAGGGGAAAAAAGTAACAGACACAGGAAAATCTGAATAAGTATTATGACTAGTACAACTTACGATTTTGCTTATTAATATCCAAAATTACGAAGTCAAGAGAGGCAACAAGGTTATTTCTCATAACAAATAGGTTCACTAAAGCATATGGAGAATGATTACTGGTGTTTACTTTTAATTCCAATAAATTAAAAGTTCTACTATTTGTTATTCTACTTCCTCATACAAATCTTGAGCAACACAAACTTTAACATTCTTACTGTGATACAATAACCAAATGACAAATGACCAGTAATTAACTCTCACAATAGACAGAGGCTTCTTTAAATTCTGCCCATGATTCTTATCCCCAGTCTAAATTTATACAAAGCAAATCAATCATATCTCGTAAAACATTCTTCACTCTCTACTTCAGAAAAATATCACCCTCCAATTCAACAAAACCTAACAGTGATATACTTAAAACCCCTGAATGAAAAAGCTAATTGCTACAACTCTGCTCTCATTTCTGTAACAACCATGCCAATAGCAAAATCCAAAAGCTGTCCACAGGAGCACTAAGACTTCAAAGAGAGCTCATTTGTACCTGCTTTGCCTTTCAGGATTTTATTCTGGTAATACTGCCACTCCAGCTGGGGATTAGCGCCAGGACGTAAAGGTGCCCTTCCTGTGCCTCTGTTACTTGTAACAGCCACTGGTTTTCCTGTGAGGAAAATATTAAATTATTTCTGTATATGGTACAGGAATGTTAACAACATGTAAGCAAAAATTTTTCAAACGATTTTTAAAACATGCTTTTTCTTTAGCTTTACTTAGACATTAATCCTTAAAGAAGCTAATACTTTAAAGATTACCAATCACCATGTGAATGTCATTTAAGTTTCTTAGCACCTCCAGAAAAGCCAATTTGTGACCATTTTCATACATTTATTCAACCTGAAAGCAGCAGTCAACTCAGCCTTCCATGGTTTTTGTTTGATTTCGTATTGTAGAAAACAGGCAACTAAAGAGTCTAGGTTCAGACTTAAGTGGTGGGGAAAGAAAAACTAAATATATGTTTTTTTGTATTTCTAGAGCTAACATCTGTACTTATCTCTCAATTTTACAGCAACAGAAACTAAATACATATGCATAGGAATCACAATCTGACCTACCACATTATCAAACACGAGCATACAGCCCCTCAATTTTTGCTTTAGTATAAACTTACTTTCCTGTATCATTTCCTTTTGTATGCGTGTTAAGTTACAAGATTACTATAAATTTGTAAAGCAATAGCATGGATAAATATATATTTACTTAATGCATTATTTTGAGGACCAAGAAATAAAATAAAATCAACAATGCATTAAAAAGTTACTCTATGACAATCAACTATTTAACATTCTAAAAAATCCTTTCAGAGCTGAGGAACTACTACCCATGACAAAAAATAAAGTCCTGGTTTTAACACAGCAGCTTCTGTGCCATAGTGATTTCTTATTTAAGGAAGAATTGATTCTCAGAAGAAAACACTAAGTTATCTCTTTCAGACAGAGGTAAACACTGAAAAACCCAGAATGTATGCTTTTTAAAGTACTGACTACTTCACAAATATCTGCAATTTCACTAAGACAAAGACTGTCAAGATGACTTAACATATTTTAGCAATATTCAATAATGCAAAACTATCCTACAATCAAAAAGTTGGGATGTTCATGGGCATCAGGACAGTTAATCAAGTTATTTGCTCAACAGAAAGCATACTGACCCAAGTCTCAAAGACAAGAGCCACCATAAAATTTCCATTCATTAACAAGGAATAAATACAGATAAAAATTTAGAAAATGCCCAATACAGATCCTGCCTACGTTAGTCTTCGATGACATATCCTTCCGCTGAAGATGAATATTCTTCCCTGAAGATCTCTATAGGGAGAAAGAAAAACTCTAATTTCCCTATACCTTCCTTGATAATCGAATACAGAAAATTTGGAAGAAATTTGGAAGAAAATTTGGAAGAAATCTTTTTAAAAAAGATTTTGTAATCTCTTTGAATATATATTTATAACAATATATCAATTTTCTTAAAACATAAGCAAGAATACAGACCTTTGAGATCTGGTCTATTTCGTATACCCACTGATACAAAGAAGCAATCCATATCAACATGCATTATACAGCTCTGATGTCTGGGAGAATTCAATACTGACATATCTCCTAGAAGGAAAAAGACAGCATTCAAACCCCAAGCTAATTTTTACTATTTAAAACATCAGGTCTAGTTAATTTTAGAAATTATATTTAAAACATGCTTATACCCAGAATGGAGTCTTTTTAAAAAACCAGAATTGAGTACAGATTATTTCTATCACCTCAAGAGAAGCCAAATTTAATTAAGTCTCTAATTAGTTTGTCAAAAAGTGCATCTTAAAATTATTTCATTGTGCTGATTATTTTATAAAAATACAAAGGTGTTGGCATACATTTATGAAGCTAAGTAAAACTTTTTTTGATGATCACTATTCCACGCAATCTACAAACACGCCTGGATAAAATAACAATAAAAGTGACTACTATTATCCAGTGCTTGGTAGGTGTCAGGCACTGCTGTTAAGAGGTTTATATGTATGTATTTATTTAAATTCTCACAACTATGAGGTAGGTAATCGTATCATCTCCATTTTGTAGATTAAAAGTTTAAGTCGCATAGCCTATTATTAAGTGGTTGAGCTGTGATTCTGTCTCAAGCAGTCTGATTTCAGAGCCTTTAAACTACCATGTTGCTGTTCTAAGTACTTGAAAAACAGTCTATAAAATGCAAATCTGTACATTTTTATCCTTATGCCATTAAATACTATTAAAGATCAGAGCTGAATGACATATACCACATTTAAGGAGATAAAGGTGAGTGTCCTCACCTAAGGACAAAAGCTTCTAATCATCCTGAGCTACACAGAGATTCATCAGGGTCATTTTAACCCTAATCCAGGCACAAGCAGAGCTTTCCTCTATTATCAGTCTCATCCTTAGCCTTTTCGTCTGGTCCTCTAAGATACACAAGTCCTGGAAAAAGAACCCTGGGCTTATAAAAAGTTCTGATTTCATAAAGGAGTTTTTCTCAGGCTTAAAAATATTAGTACTGAGGGTCAGTCTTTATAATAGGCTTCCAAAAACAGATAGCCCCTAACAGTTTTGGACCACTCCATTTACCAAACTGTGACTGTGATAGCATGTACCTAGCTCTCCCCCGACTTTTTTTTTTTTTTTTTGAGATAGGGTCTCACTCTGCTGCCCAGTCTGGAGTGCAGTGGTGCGATATGCAACCTCAACCTCTAGGGCTCAAAACAATCCTCCTGCCTCAGCCTCCCAAGTAGCTGAGACAGCAGGTACGTGCCACCATGCCCAGCTAATTTTTTTTTTTCTTTTTGGTAGGGACACGGTCTCACTGTGTTGCCCAGGTTGGTCTTGAACTCCTGGGCTCAAGCAATCCTCCTGCCTCGGCCTCCCAAAGTGTGGGAATTACAGGCATGAGCCACTGTGCCCAGCCTGCTCATGTATTCTTAAGCTCACAACCCCATGAGGCAAACATCGTGGACTATCTATCACTTCTCTTCACAAAGAAAACTAAGACTCAGAGAGGTGAACTAACTTGCCCATAGTCCTGCAGCATAAGAGTGGCAGAGTAAGGATTTAGATTCATGCTAAACTAACTCCAAAGCCAGATACTTCCTTACTACCCTCTATATTATCTCAAGAAATGATTCATAAAATAATCTTAATCACAATTCTGCTGTATAAAAGTATTTTTCAAAGTATCATATAAACATAATGCAAACAACTCAAAATAACGCTTTTAAACATTCAAGTAGTACAGAATGCATAAGCCAGTATCTACCAAATGCTTTCATACAATAACAAAATTTCTCATTGTATTCCCATTCATAGAACTAATTAATCATAGTTCTTTGAAGCATTCAGAATTAAATAACCTTCAGGTAACAAGGCCAAGACATGATGTAAGGATAATCTAGTATCTATATTATTCTGAAATATTTCATAAATACCAAAAAGCATTTTTTAACTAAAAGCACATAGGAATACATCAAACTCAGTAAAACATAACAGAAAACACCCCGCATAGAGTCTCTATCACTTTCTAGGACAGAACCATGAGCTTCTCTCTATACCTCAGTTTCCACAGCTATAAATTAAAGGACAGTATTAATCTCTGAGGTCTCTCCCCATAAAAAAATCCTATAATCTGTAAAAGGAACTAAAATTTCACACCAGATACTAATTTATAATGACTGGCCCAGAAAAACAGTCTGCTATTGTGTGTGCATTTGTTTTTGATGACAAGAAAAGTATTAAAAAACAAAATACAATGAACCAATGTACTTAGATGTGAAATAATCTCACTGAAAGTTTACCACTGTTAATTATAACAGCTCTATGTCAAAATTAACTAAAAAATCATTATGATGCAAGCTTCTAGAAATTAACAATTACTCTTATCAAACCAATTTCATTCTTACAGGAGTTTAAGCACTGGATAGATGTTATATTAACACAGTTCAAAACTTCACCAACTGATAAGGTCTACGTGAGGAATGAATGCTCAGAATCCCAACCATCTTACTGTTTAAATTCTCTGAAAATTTTCAGTCAGCCACAATTATATCTAATTGTTTTAAAAGTATTTTAATAAATTAGCTTTCTATAATGTTATGCTTACTGTCGCTTACATGACTTGACATTCTTAGAGACTTTTATATTATGAGAACTTCATATTGACCAGAAATACCAATAACAGCATAAGAGCAAATGATCAAGAATGACTGTTTCTTAAGAAAACAATTTTAGTAAGTATCTACCTGTGTCAGTTACAACAAGTGCAGACCTGCCTGTTTTCACTTTTTTTAACTTTTCCCTTCCTGGAAAGATACCATTACTTTGTCTTTGTAGGGTATTGACAAACTCAGTCAATTCACACTTCCACATTGATATGTGATGCAGTCTTGAATGAGAATAGAAGTTTGAAATAAAATTGCAGTCTGAAGGTTTGGATGGCACTGAAGGTGCTACCTTGCTAAAAGTAGATACTGCAGAAGTGCTTTTTGTGCTTGAAGGCCCCTGAACAGTGGAGTGGTGAGCACCATTGATTTTAGTGTTACTGTGCAAAGGTGATAATGAGAAAGAATTAGTTCTGTGTGGATTCTGCAAAGCATCTGTGCTTCTGGTGCTTTGCTGCAACTGCTGCAAAGTGCAGTCTCTGAAATCAGTGCTGCTCTTCTCAGCCTTATCCTCCTCCTGGGAAGAGGCTGGAGAAAGCCTGCTGGCAACACTGTTGACCATGGGCACCAAGCAATCCTGTGTCTTTAAGGCACCATTAGAGCTAGGAGTGTGTCCATTAAAAATGGCAGTGCTGCCTCTGGGATGCGGAATTCCATTCTGTTTCCTTCCCGGAGAGGTCTGCTCCAGATCCACAAAACTAAAATCATTATTTTCATCTTCTTCATTCCAACTGTTCATGCCATTGACTTTGACTTCATTTTCTGTTTCAATCTTCTTAATAATGTGATTTCTAAAGCAGGAAAAAATTTTTAAGTTAATAATGTCTGCACTTGATCTTAGCCAAAAGGCCGAGAAGCGATAAGTTAATAATGTCTGACTTTTAGGTTAAAACAATTTTTTCATTTCAACATTTTCTTAGTGGTACACACTTTGTTTGGTATTTCCCCCTTTAAAAACAGAAAATTCTTATATTGAATATTGACAATGGAAAAAAAACACTGAAAATTAAACCACAAACTTTCTGTTCTGATTTGACAAAAGATCATTCTTTGCAAAAGTATCAAGATAACTAGAAAAATTCTACAATATTAACAGCCCTTTAGGTGTTTTCTGTTTGTTTTTTATTTTCACGTCAGATAGTCCCAAAGAAGAAATAAAACAGAATATTTCTCATGGCTGAAGAAAAACCCAAAAAACTTTTCAGTTATTTTTCCCATAAAAAATTAATTGGAATCTATAAGCTCTAAATATCCAGTTCTGAAGCACAGTGCTTGGCATTTACTACATGGTCAATAAATAGCTGCTGAATTAATATACTACAAATAACTTTCATAGAAATGGATTTAAAAACCTTACTTGAATTCTTATTCCTAGTTTTAGTTTTTATGAAAGGTACTATTCGACATATTAAATCCAATACGAAACCAGTTGGTTTCAGTAGGAAAAAAACTGACTATATTGAGTAACCTATTAATGGGCTAATTGTTGCACAAATAGACAAAAAGTAAAGCCATGTCAATGTGTGGGGGTAATTCAGTAAAATTTACACCTAGAAAAATAAGGATGCTTGCCTTACTGACAAGGGAAATTGCACTTCATTTCTAAGAAATGCATATTTAGATGCCAGGGTGGTACAAGGCAATCTGGACCAAGTTTCCTGATGACAGCTTTATAAATGCAGAACCTATGACAAATGTTATGCTAAAGTCACATCCTGGCTCCTCTAGATGTTTGTTTAGAAATGCATTCACAAGAATCATCTAAGTAACAAAAACAAAAACCTGAATTACAAAGCAGTAATTCATTCTACTTAGAAATGTCCAAATGTCCATAGCATTAATAGAATTACAGTGCAGGCTCCAGATGAAGGGTTACCCTACAGAGTAGTAAGCCACAGGTGAAATTATCACAGTATTACCAGGTTCCACCTAAAACCCCTCATCCTAATACCAACTTGGTTTATTAGTAATGAGAGCCTGACTACACAGAAAAGTCCCACAAGCTGGATGATCACCCATTTCTGGGTTAGCTCAGGCTCTGGCTAAACATCACATGGAATGTGATGGGCAACTCTGAGTAGATGCCATGCTCACAGAGGATCATGCCAGTGAAGGGGAAAAAGACAAAGTAGGTATGATTAAAAGAGGAAAAAAAGAAAACCTAATTTGTCACATGCAGAGAAAGTCAGCCTCTTGAGATAAACAGAATGCAAGGGAGCAAGAAGTCACAGATGAGAATTTCAAAGAAATGTACAAAATGTACTGAATATACCCCCCCAAAAAAAACCTAGAAAACAACAAAAGTGATGTACGTCAGAAAGTCTTACATCTAGTTTTGTGTCAAAAACATTCAGACCCTTTACATGCATTATAGCAACACATGCAATAGAAAGCCATATATTGGCAGGAAAATACATTGTTAACATACATTCTTCCTGTATTATAGTTTCTCAGCCTAGACAAATGGACATTTGCAAAGTAGCCGTACTGGAAATATCATGGGTACAGATAATTTCTTAGGCAATGGCATAAATGTATTAAGAAGTAAAATCTAATAGGTAATTTCTTCCTAAAGGTGTCACAAAGAAGATTTTGAAAAAACATATCTATTTTCTACTTTTATTAATGTGGGTAAGAAAAGAAAGCTAAAGCTATGTGTTCTGTGAAAAGGTTTTCTGGTATTATTTGCTATATACCTTGATAGCACATTAAAAAAATTAAAAGCTATAGGTAACATGAAAAATATTTGAATATGCTTGTCAGTACAAGTTAAATTAACAAATGACAACAAAAATTACAGAAGGCAGTGATACTGGATCCTCTCAGATTAATCAGACTCTTGGTCTTTTCGAAAAAAAATATATCCAACTCCCAAAGCAAGCAATTTAATAAATAAAGAGAAGGCTAACCATAATGAACCACCTGATACACAAGGTAAGGCAACCCACCAATTAACTGTGAAACCAGTTTATCCACGGTTGCAATTAAAAGCTTAAATCAATATTAACAAACAAAAAAGCAGCCACATGGAATAAAGTCTAGATTCACTCTGAATTCTATAACCAAGGGTCACCAACTAAACTTCCATTTACATATTTACGTATTTAGAATGTTATGAATTTTGAATTTTTCAAAAATAACCCAGAAATGTTAACATTTTCATTATCTTTCTAAGCATGGAACACAACAAAAACATAGCTGGTGCAGTTAGTTCAGTTTTTGAGAAAGCAATACAGCAAATTACTTGTGAGAAAATAATTACTTTCATGAAAATCCATGAAAAAACTTATTAACAATTAAGATCCACTAGTTTAAGATGAGAAACTAGTATGACTATAAAAACTTACTTACATTTATGAAATTATCATCATAAAAATAATTCATTTTTAGATAAGACACTCATACACACATATTTCAACATGTTTATTATAAGTGAATGGCCAGGGTTCGTATCTGCTTCTGTCTGTCTGTAACAGAGCAGGGGCCATGCTCACTGCTAAAAACCAGCTTTGTGGCCAGGCGTGGTGGCTCATGCCTGTAACCTCAGCACTTTGGGAGGCCAAGGAAGGTAGATCACAAGGTCAGGAGTTCGAGACCAGCCTGGCCAAGATGGTGAAACCCCATCTCTACTAAAAATACAAAAATTAGCCAGGCGTGGTGGCACACGCCTGTAAGCCTACCTACTCGGGAGGCTGAGGCAGGAGAATCACTTGAACCTGGGAGGCAGAGGTTGCAATGAGACGAGATTATACCATTGCACTCCAGCCTCGGCAACAAGAGCAAAACTCCATCTTAAAAAAAAAAAAAAAAACCCAGCTTTGCAGTAATCCCCAACTAGACAAACTTACACCCTGTTGTTGAGCTGTTTGGCTATATTGCTTGGACCTGGCAGAGGATCCTCAGGTCTGCATACAGGATTAAAGCTGAGACCTTTCTGCACACTGGACTGCTTGGTGTACAGCTGATATGGAATGTAGGAGAGGAGTCGTCCCGCTTTGATGCTGAAACAAAAAGCAACACCAATTTAGTGTTCCATACTTGGTGACAATGAGCTTCATGAAAAATAATCAATGTCCTTAAAGATACAGTATTTCACGAACAACAGGCCATCTGTTTTCTTAGTTGATTCCTTCTTGCTCTGTTTTAGTGGTCCTAATACAATATGATCTTAGAGTGGGGAAAAACTGCCAAGCACAGAGCTGAACTAGTCAATATTTTAATCCTCATGACTTTAGTATTTACCACCCTGTCAACAGTTAACAGAGAATCATCAAGACTTCATCAAAATCTCATCTATTAAGGTTTTCCAGGATAAATAAACTGAATAAGGATGCTCAATTTCCAAATTCATGTCAGAAACTGTAAAATAAAAATATAGGACAAAATAAAGAATCTCAACTTCAAGAGTAATAATTTATACTATTTTTATGTATACAAGAATGGTTAAGAGCTAAGGCCATTTGAAGATATGAACTCTACAAGGGCCAAAACTACCATGTACATCCTCACAGCATATCACACATCACCACTCAAATCCAGGGGAACACCAGTGTTGTAACGTCAGGTGGTACTAGCACTGTAACTGAAGTTCCCAAATGTCTGCTTCCTTTTGTACTTCAGAACTAAAACTAATTTGATTGCAGTATCTTAAACTGACATTTCCTTGCTAATAAACTGAGTTATATATGGCTACTCTACCTTTAAAATTATCATTTCACTTCAAATTAAAAAAAAAAAAAATCAATATACTTATGCTATCATCCAAATTTCAAAACAAGCTCCTTTAATATTAGAAAATATTTCAAAACAACCTCTGGATTTTAAACCTAAAATATATATCAAGGAATCATCCCTTAGTTATTTAGAAAAAGACTGATAAATAACATGATAAAAATACGTTTCTTATTGTCTCATAAATCCAAGACTTGATGTTTTCATTTTCTTAAATGGTGCCTCATAAAACTTTTTAAAAAATAATAATCATTTAAGAAATGACTGAATTGGCTTACAGAATACTAATTAAAATAAACTGAGTCAACAACTTGGAATACAGGAAATCGTACTAACAGATTCTAAAAATGGAACCATATATGACAGAGTATGTCCTTTATATAATTATTTCAATATATATTTAACAATTTTACCTAAAGCACCTTAAACTATATCAAATGCTATAACTATTAAATTATGATGGTAAAGAACATACTATACTAGTCGCAAGACATGTAACCAAATGGATTTATTACCAGGCTAAACGTTTTACCAAAATTTAGGTTACATTCAAAATACATTCAAATACATTCAAAATTTCAGGTTACATTCAAATATTAGAATTGAAACCCTAAAATTCGACTATTTTTTACTTTATTCTTTCTCAAACCAACTTTTCTTCCTTTTTTTTTTTTGAGACGGAGTCTCACTCAGTCGCCCAGGCTGGAGTGCAGTGGCACGATCTCGGCTCCATGCCATTCTCCTGCCTCAGCCTCCCGAGTAGCTGGGACTACAGGCGCCTGCCACCACGCCCGGCTAATTTTTTGTATTTTTTTAGTATTTTTGTATTTTCACCATGTTAGCCAGGATGGTCTCGATCTCCTGACCTTGTGATCCACCTGCCTCTGCCTCCCAAAGTGCTGGGATTACAAGTGTGAGCCACCGTGCCCAGCCCTTTTCTTCAATAGTTGGTCTCAACTGCCTAACTATAAATCTTTGTTCTGTGGTATCATGTATATCAAACTCACTTGCTTCCCCCACCGCCACCAAAAGAAGTACAGCTACTTAATACCTGAAATAAAATCCTAACCTTAGCTTTCCATCCTTTATCATAGATAGCTGTAACTAAGAGACAAGTAGAGAGTGAAACTACACCCACTGTGCCAGCTGCACATCTCAGGTAAAACCAAAGTGCAAGGAACAAAATGCCCTATGATCATTCTCGCTTTTCCTGCCCTACTGACAGCATGCTGGAGTGATGCAGACTCTACAGGTACTCTCTATGGTCAGCACTGATCATATACAAGGGTGTCAGGCCTTATCCAACTCCTAACAAGAGCCATGTGGCCACCCACAGAATTCTCAGGCTTACATAAGTCAGTCCATGGAGACTGCTACAAAATTAGACAGCCAATTTAAACACTGCAAGTCTCAAATCAGATATCCTCAGAGATACTCAGTAAAAAGAATTAAAGCCCAATGCACTACAGTAATGTTAGTGAAGTAATGTCAGTTATAATTTGAAGCCTAAACCACCATCTATCAGTTGTATACACCTAATTACCCCTGCTTACCCATTTATCTATCTATAGATATATAGACAGAAACATTATCTGAAAGCATATTTGTATAAGACCTTTTTAAAAATCTCTCTGGGATTAATTTCTCACATTTACTAATTTCCCCTCTTGTTCTAAGCAGAAAGGAACTGTACTGACATTTTGTACTATTCTTTCAAAACCAAAAGGAGAGGATAATAAAAAAATCCATCTTTATCCAAAAGATAATACTACACAGTTTCCTTATATACTGAGTTTTTTCATGTACATTGAAAACTATATTCTGATATATATATGAAAGAGTTTACATTCTATACAACGAATCAAAACATAGTCATAGCAAGTGAAATATTCATCTATTTTGGGAAGTCTTACTCTTGCTTTGTCCTACAGCCTCTGTGTTTAGGCAGAACAAAAAAAAACCACAAGGAATGGCAAAAAACTCATGACAGATAAAATTGCAATCAACTTTTATTTAAATGAGTTGAATAAGCACTCTAATATTTATACTGAATGTAATTAGAAATCAAAGTTTTGACTCATACGTAAGCACATGACAAACGTAAATGGTTTGGGAGTTTAGAAAGAAAAGATAAACTGAAAGTCCTACTAGTAGATCCCATTGAGTTGGCATGAACCAGAACAATAAGTTATCATTCTGTCTCAACTCCCAACAGATCTATGTGACCATCTAATCACAGGATATACAAATATAAAAAACCCACGCTACAAGGTTCTCAATCTACAAGGATCAACATAAAATCAAGAGCAACAAAAACAAGACAATATTTTTAAATTATGCTCCATGACACTCCTCAGGCTTGATGGGCCAGTGGGGTATGTCACAGCAGCTTCTCATCTATTCCATATTTCAAATTTCAATGTAAAATTGTCTCAAGACAAAGACTGTGACAAAAATTTATAAAACCATTACTTTTATTACACTATGTACAAGTGTGAGATTTACAAAACAAAGGTTTTAGTAAGATAATTTCATACTTTAATGTACACAGGCTCCTCATGAAAGGATTCCCTTGCCTCTTCAAAGTCAGGGCCCTATAATGCTGCCTACATTAACTCAGATCTACTGACATACAGACATCAGGGAACTGAAATTAAACCAACACCCCACATACTTACAAGTGGCAGTTCCTTTTCAAACTGCTCGAATAAAAACAAAAACTAATTATTCAGAAGAGTATGTATCATTTATTAAATAGCTAATACATGTTAAGATTTTTAAGTATAATAAAATCTCATTAAAACACAGCTAAGAAGAGATCAACTAGAGATTAGAGTGTGAATAAAAACAGTGCCATGATTTAACCAAAAGGATTCCATGTTACAATGACATAATGGACTCCTGGCACTTAAGACATATGCCAACACTGATCCATTTCCACATGGGCCATCTATAACAAGCTTAATTAAATGGTAAAAGAGGACACAAACAGGATTCAGAACACCTGGACTCTAAAACCTACTCTGTTCTTGGGCAAGTCAGTGAACCCCACTGGCCCTATCTCCTCAAATACAAAATGAGGCCCATAGGATATATAATCATGCTGTCCAGTCACTCTTAATTATTTAAAGACAAATGATTAAACCTCAGTCCGGACTAAGATAAAATCCATTAAAGTGAATTTTAACTAAGTTGCTTTTTCTATCTTATTATCTCCCTAGCTGCATTTGGCAAAAAGAACACGTGCAAAACAATCAACTGTAATGGAAAACAGCATTTTCTTTTCTTTTTCTTTTTTTTTTTTTAAACAGAGTCTCGCTCTACCACCCAGGCTGGAGTGGCGTGATCTCGGCTCACTGCAACCTCCACCTCCCAGGTTCAAGCAATTCTCCTGCCTCAGCCTCCTGAGTAGCTGGGATTACAGGCACCCACCACCATGCCTGGCTAATTTTTGTATTTTTAGTAGAGACAGGCTTTCACCGTATTGGCCAGGCTGGTCTTGAACTCCTGACCTCGTGATCCACCTACCTCGGCCTCCCAAAGTGGTGGGATTACAGGCGTGAGCTATCGCACCCGGCCGGAAAACACCATTTTCTAAGTAAATCAAATCCCCCCAGCAAGAGCCCTTTCCCCTCAACTCTCCTCCTGTCCACCCCCCATTCCCTCCAAAGCCTAACTATTGCCCCCAGATAAAAACTCTAGCTCTAGTGACAACACAGCTCAACTCTGAGTGATCCAACTTCATATACTAAGAACAAGCCGTTTGAAGAGACACATACCTAAAAGCCATTTTAATCAATACTGTATCATTGATAGACAGTGGCTAGGTCATGAGACCACAGTGCAAAGGAAGGAATCAGTGGGATGTTATAGGGACGAGCCTTTGACTTTATCCCTCCAGGTTTAAAAAATCCTTAATATGTAAAATGTATTTATTTGTCTTCCTTTTTTTTTTTTTTTTTTTTTGAGACAGAGTCTCGCTTTGTCGCCAGGCTGGAGTGCAGTGGCGCGATCTCAGCTCATTGTAACCTTTGACTCACTGCAACCTCTGCCTCCCAGGTTCAAGCAATTCTTCTGCCTCAGCCTCCCCGGTAGCTGGGACTACAGGCGCGCGCCACTGCGCCCAGCTAATTTTGTATTTTTAGTAGAGACAGGGTTTCATCAAGTTGGCCAGGATGGTCTCAATCTCTTGACCTCGTGATCTGCCTGCCTTGGCCTCCCAAAGTGCTGGGTTTACAGGCGTGAGCCATCGCGCCCAGCCAATATATTTGACTTTCTAGAGATAGTAATGTACTTTTGAATTTTTGGAATTTTCTAATAATTGCTAATGTTACAGAATAAAAATAAAATAGTAACAGTAGCTTCTTATATAGTATACCTCTACAACATGCCAGGCACTGTGCCAGGTTGTATAGACAAATGACTTTTATTTCTCACATAACCACAGCAGGCAGATATTAGCCTTCTTTCACAAATGAGGAAACAAGGTTCTGAGTGACTGCATAAAGTTTTTTTTTTTTCTTTTTCCTGAGATGGAGTCTTTGTCGCCCAGGCTGGTGCAGTGGTGCCATCTCAGCTCACTGGAGCCTCCCATCTCCTGGGTTCAAGTGATTCTCCTGCCTCAGCCTCCCAAGTAACTGGGATTACAGGTGCAAGCCACGACTCCCAGCTAATTGTATTTTTAGTACAGATGGGGTTTCACCGTGTTGGCCAAGCTGGTCTCCACCCGCCTCAGCCTCCCAAAGCGCTGGGATTACAGGCATGAGCCACCACGCCCGGCCAAGCATAAAGTTTCTAAAATTATACCAGGTTATATGGATACTGAACTGCCGAGCTTGAATGTGAAGCCAAGTATGTCTCCAGAGCCCAGGCGCAGCCTTTTCCACCATGTTGCTTCTCCGTGAATTTATGCAGCTAAATACACTATACAAAGGAACTGAGTTAATACTTAATTTGTGGAACAGTTAATGGAGGGTGTTATAATTAGCAAAAGCAAGAACTAGAAAAAAAATTCAGCAACTGACTTAAAAAGATAAGCAATCTCTCATATACTGATTATAATCTATCCATACATAAAATTATTATTTTAATATTTTACTTCTATCTTTTATAAATCAGCAATTGTTCATATGTATTGTATACCTCATGTCATTTAAAGATATAAACCACTTAAGTTTTGGCTCATCTCCAAGGTTTCAGATAACATATTTAAACTTAAGAAGTCAATATGAATGGCCACCACTGATTTACAACTTATCATTTCCAAACCAACAGCAGAGAAACCACAATATAATCATTAAAAAACAGTAAATAATACTGCAACTGTATTCGCTCCTTTTCCCCTACTCCTAGCATTCTAGGTCCACATTATCTTGATGTATTATCATGCTAAAAACCTATGTGACAGACAACATGGTATAATTTACTCATACATTACTCATTCTTTCTCTCCCAAGAGAATATAAACTCCATGAGGTAGTGAAGGGATCTTTGCTTTGTTCATTATTTCCCAAGAACACAGAACACTGCCTAGTCTTTAAGAGGTGCACATATATTTGTTGAGTAACACGCTTGATCTACCTTCTCCCATAACTGCTTCCTGACACTTCCCTGAGTCATCACCCCTAATTCCTGACAAAAACATTAACATGCTACTTTTATTAGGATGCCAAATCCTAGGCTATAGTATTATCAACATGAGCTTAAAGGGTAGTGTTGTTTAAGACATTATTTTTCACCCTGTCAATTAGGAGGCAATATATTAGTTACAATTTTACAAAAGAAATAAAAAGGCCATGCGCAGTGGTTGTAGTCCCAGCACTTTGGGAGGCCAAGGCTGGAGGACTGCTTGAGTTTGAGACCAGTCTGGGCAACATGGTGAAACCCATCTCTACAAAAAATCAGCCAGGTGTGGTGGTGCATGCCTGTAGTCCCAGCTACTCAGGAAGCTGAGGTGGGAGGGCTGCTTGAGCCTGGGAGGTTGAGGCTGCAGTGAGCCATGATCATGCCACTGCACTCTACCCTGGGCGACAAAGCGAGACCCTGTCTCAAAAAAATAAAAAGTATTCTAATTTTAAAAACTTATTAATTAAATTTAATAAATTAAACTTACCTTTCCACAATCCATTCTGGTCGAATCACTTTTTCCCCCTTTAATTCTTTAATTTTGGCATTGGGAAGATTTGTGGCAATAATATGTGTTGTTTTAGATCTGGAATAATATACATGGTATTGACCTCCATGCAACATCATTAGTTTTCTCAATTCCTCAGCAGAAGGATCTGCAAAATTTATATTAAAATATATTAAGAGTCTTATGTGTAAGAAAGTAGAACCCTAGTGAGTAACTCCTTAAATAGGTCAACTTTAAGAATGTCACTGGTTCACCTTCTCCTTGGCTGTGTTGCCAATAAACAAAGCTGGGAGGTAAATCTCAAAGTGAGAAAGCTATGTTGCTTTAGTACATCCTCCTTCCCTGGCTGCCAGACAGCCAACTAATACAAAAACATCTAAGAAGTGCCTAGCAGAGCAAATAGGGACCTCAAGTAATGAATCAAATACTAATGACAGAACAAATATTTTTACTTTTTACTATACTTAGCATATGACCTTGATATTATGTTTTTAAAAATTAACAACTATAAACCCATTTATGAACATTTTACAAAGACTAATCCTTCAACTCCTCCAGAGTATACAAGAAGAGTCAGATAAATAATAATTATTCATATTTACTATAAAGGAGACTTACTGTAGGGCTTATTAGTAGATTTTACTTCTAGAAAGCTTTATAATTTTTATTTTTATTTAAGAAAGTATCTTAAAACTTAATCAAATAGTAAATATTATCCAGTTCCCTAATATGAAATTTCATTAAGGCCAAAAAATAAAGTCCAGCAAAACAAAAAAGATTGCAAACCAAGAAACACCAATTTTTTTCAATTTTGTTTCAAATGATTTATTCTTAATAAAACTACAGAAAATATCTTAAATGTCTTAAATATTGGAAATATTTTTTAAAAATATCTTAAAGACACAATGTGACTTATGCTTCCCCCTAAGAAGAAATGTCTGATTCACTAAAGTCATATTTTGACCTGCATTACTAGCATCACATTAATCGTCACTGTTCTCTTTCTTTCACGTATCATCCTAATGAATGCTCTAACTCACACCTCCCCTAACAACAGCTGTACCCAGGGGGAGTTTCCACATGTCGCTTATCCCAAGCTTAATCCCAAGTAATATAGGTCCAAGTACTTAAACAAACATTTTCATTATGACAATAATTAGGTGAGCTTTAGTTTCTAGAAGATAAAAAACAGCACATACAAGACATACCAGGTTTGTCTAAATTTTACAGCATGGAATTTGACATTACTGATTACAAATATTAGCATTATTCAGTAGAAAATATGATGCAAGCCACATAAATAAAAATTTTCTAGTAACTTCATTAGAAACAGTGAAAAGGCGAAATTAATTTTATTTAACCCAAAATATCCAAAATATTATTTCAACATGTAATCAACAGAAAAAATCTGAGATATTTACTTTCTTTTTTCTTCTTAAATTTCTGGAATCCAGTGGGCATTTTACATTTACAACACATCTCAATTTAGAATAGCCATATTTCAAGTGCTTAACGCATGTTACTAGTAGCTACCAAACTGGGCAGTGTCATACAAAGAGATTTAAAAGCATCCTTTTAAACAAAATGAATTCAAAATTAATAATGGAAGTTTTCAGGGTTAAGTTAAAAACTGAACTACAGCATCAGAGCGATTTAATGTAAAATAGTAGAAATTAAACAGCTAGCCAGTCAAGAATCTACAGTTCAGTTTCTTTCTCTAACATTAAAGAACCTGGCTGATCTTATAAAATAACAGTGAGAAGTATCAAATTAAAGGCTACATTACAATGCATTAATATGGGCACCAAATCCAATGAAATCACAGAAATCTAAAAAATTAATTTGCAAGTTAATCTGTAACTTTCCTAAACTAATTCTATTTAATGACTTAAATAGAAAATGGCTGTCCTTTACAGAATAAAAAGACATGTCAAGAACACATTAACTTTCCATATACATACTCACAAGGTACTCACCCGTCTACTAGCTGCTCTTTGAAAACTAATTACTCCAGAAATTTGGAACTGGAAAATACATTGCCCTTCTACTGGATCAAGTTAAGAGGGCTCTTTGAAGTTCACTTCTGAAAGCTCTTACTTATTCTTCAGTGTGAAGTGAAGCATGAAAACCAATCTAGTTAAAAGGTAAGATCACATAAACTATGGAATAAGACTGATCTGAGTTTAATCTTAGCTTTCACACTCCTGAGCTGTGTGACTTTGGAGAAGTTGTTTAACTTCTTTAGGCTTTCTCCTCTTTCTTCATAAACAAAGCTGTTACAATGAAATTAGTCTGGCATGGAGAGGGCACTCAATATGAAAACTGCTATTATTATAAACTATCATCACACTAGACCTCCTTTCGAGTAATGTATATGACCTCAGGATCCTGCCCTAGACTCTACAAAAAAAAAAAAAAAGACAGAAGACCATATACATAGGCTGGCACATGGTGGCCCAAAGTTTCAACAAAAACAGACCTGCCAATAGTGCACTATGGATAGCAGCCAGGGTCCACTTTGTCAGGCCCAACAGGCTGGCATGCTAACTCTTGGCATGTATGGTCGCTGGAAGCTACCCTATTTTGAATTTTTTTTTTTAATTTTTACAGCAGTATTTCTCTCTGGTTCTATTTCTTCAATACTAGAACATACTCCCTTATTACAAGTCCAAAAGACACACACGATAACTGCAGATTTGCATAATAAATTCATTTTTATATTTAACACTCTCCTTTAATTCAGCAGATGTGGGGTTAATTAGAAAAAAAATTGGGAGCCAAGCACAGTGGCTCACACCTGTAATTCCAGCACTTTGGGAAGCCAAGGCAGGCAGACTGCTTGAGCTCAGGAATTCAGGACCAGCCTGGGCAACAAAGTGAGACCCTGTCTCTACAAAATATGGAAAAAAATTAACGAGGTGTGGTGGTGTGTGCCTGCAGTCCCAGCTACTAGGGAGTCTGAAGTGGATACCTTGAGCCAGAGAGGCAGAGTCTGTAGTAAGCTGAGATTGCACCACCGCACTCCAGCCTGGTTGACAGAGCCAGAGCCTGTCCAAAAAAAAAAAAAGGAAAAGGAAAAGAAAAAGAAAAAAAAATGGGGAGATAATATCCAACATCATGAAAGCTATATGACATTAAACATTGTGTGACACACTGCCTACAGAACCCATCTCTGCAATGTACTGTAACAGTTAACTTTCTCCATAGCACTGATAATCTAAAATTACCATGTCTGTTTGTTTACTTGTTTACTGTCAGATTCCCCCTGGAACATATGCTCTTTGAAGGCAGGAACCTTGTCTGTCAAGCACTTTCATATCCCTGACACAAAGCAGGTGCTCAGTGAGTATTTGCTAAATTCATTAACATCCTCAATGCATCACAGACTCCTGCCTAGAATCCATCCTCCAGCAAAAGTGGAGTACAAGTGGTATCAATACTTAAAATCTCAAAACACTTATTCACTCACTCACAAATTAGAGACGCCATATAATGTATTAAGACGACAGACTCCAAAGCAGGAATGACTAAGGTCAAATCCTGGCTCCATCATTTGCTAGTTATGTGGATTTCAGGCAAGTTATTTAACTTCTCAGAACCTCAGTTTCCTCACATATAAACTGGGGATAATAATAGTGTCTCAAAGGACTTCTGTGGGAATTAAGAGCTAAAAATCATAAATTACTGAGAAAAGTATCTTGCATATAGTGAAAATTATGTGGCCGGGTGCAGTGGCTCACACCTGTAATCCCAGCACTCTGGGAGGCCAAGGCAGAGGGATCACGGGATCAAGAGATCAAGACCATCCTGGCCAACATGATGAAACCCCGTCTCTACTAAAAGTACAAAAATTAGCTGGGTGTGGTGGCATGTGCCTGTAGTCCCAGCCACTCGGGAGGCTGAGGCAGGAGAATCGCTTGAACCCCAGAGGCGGAGGCTGCAATGAGCCAAGATCGTGCCACTGCACTCCAGCCTGGCAACAGAGCAAGACTGTCTCAAAAAAAAAAAAAAAAAAAAGAATTATGTGTCAGCTCTTAACAATATTATCAGTATTATTTTTACCATTTCTTACCCCAAACCAGGAAGCAAGAAGGAGCTCTAGAGCTAACGCTGCTCTCTATTCACACAAAACATTAAATTTTGCAATTCATAATCCCTCCTACAAATCCTTCTCTTGTTGCCCACCCTTCAGTATATACTCCTTCAAGAATGTCCTCTGATGTACTGGCAAAGAATAAACAGAAAATAAAAAATCAAAACAGGCCAGGTACGGCGGCTCACACCTGTAATCCTAACACTGTGGGAGGCCGAGGCAGGCGGAGCACAAGGTCAGGAGTTCGAGAGCAGCTGGCCAACATGATGAAACCCCGTCCCTACTAAAAATACAAAAATCAGCTGGGCGTGGTAACACGTGCCTGTAGTCCCAGCTACTCGGGAGGCTGAGGCAGGAGAATCCCTTGAACCCAGGAGGCAGAGGTTGCAGTGAGCCAAGATCACGCCACTGCACTTCAGCCTGGGCGACAGAGTGAGGATCTGTCTCAAAAAAAAAAAAAAAAAAAAAATCAAAACAAAACAAAACTAGATTCAAGGAAATTCTATCCTCCAAATTTTTACAATCAATGTCACTGTTTTGAAATGTCAGAGTGAGTGCTTTTCTCTTCATTGTTCTTTGCATTTTTATTTTTTATTTAGAGACAGGGTCTGGCTCTGTCACCCAGGCTAGTCTGCAATGGCTCTATCATAGCTCACTGTAACCTCGATCTCCTGGTTCATGCTTGTAATTTGAAAGATTTGGGAGGCTGAGGCAGGAGGATCGTTTGAGGCCATGAGTTTGAAACCAAACTAAGCAACACGGCAAGATCCGTCTTTAAAAAAAAAAATTTCACAAAAAAACAAAAACAAACAGAAAAGGCTGGGCACAGTGGGTCACACCTGTAATCCCAGCACTTTGGTAGGCCGCAGCGGGTGGATCCTCTGAGGTCAGGAGTTCAAGACCAAGTCTGACCAACATGGAGAAACCCCGTCACTACTAAAAATACAAAACTATCTGGATGTGGCGGCATGCGCCTATAACTCCAGCTACTTGGGAGGCTGAGGCAGGAGAGCCACTGGAACCCAGGTGGCAGAGGTTGCAGTGAGCCAAGATCGCGCCATTGCACTCCAGCCTGGGCAACAAGAGTGAAACTCCAGCTCAAAAAAAAAAAACCCAAACATCAGCCAGGTGTGGTGGCACACACCTCTAGTCCCAGCTACTCAGAAGGCTGAGGCAGGAAGATCCCTTGAGCTCAGGAGTTTGGGGCTGCAGTGAGCTATGATCAGTCCACTGCACTCTAGCCTGGGCAACAGAGCTTATCTTAAATAAATAAATAAATAAATAAAATAAAATTCCACAGTACTCCTACTATTAGTTTTATTTTGCAGAACATTCTATATGCAACTAAATTTGAGGTTTAACTAAAACCAGACATAGTGACAGACAATTCAAAGCAGAGTAAAAGTAAAAGCCATATACAAGGACCACAATTTAGCCCACATTTAGACCTAAAGCTCTACAAGTAAAATGTTACAAGAGCAAATGCCACCATATAACATCAAAACAGCCATATGAAGACCACTTTCACGTCTGTAGGCCCGGCTTATAGAAAGTTTTGCTCATCTGGTTAAAACAAATTCTATAAACAAAATTTTTAAATCTTACACAAAAGCTTTCCTAGCTAGATCTCTATTGAGGAAACATTTACTATATGCACCATTTCATCCTGCATATCCAAAGAACTTAATTAATTGTTGGCTGTGCTATATAAATCACAGAAAGAAGTGAGGTGAATGGCTGCTTATACCTCTCCTTTGCTCCTACCATGGCAAGACCTTCATTATTTCATTTGAGTTTCACAATCTTATGAATTAGAAAAGATAACTTATTGATGAGGAAACAGAGAAAACTTACTGTGCACACCCTTCTGTCTTTGGACTCCTGTCCCTCAGTTTCTACAGCAGCGATACTACTCTCTTGACTCTTCTCACCCCTAACTACCTCAGACTTACCAACAAAGTCACCACAATCAACTAAAAGCACGGATACACTCAACCACACAAAATCTGAAGAAAAGTTTCAAATGCTTGGGGAACAAATTTTTGAGTACCAACTAGGTGCAAATTTCACATCAGGTACTCGCAAAATTACAGGAGGTGGCATAAATTAATACGGTAAGTCTTCTACGTCAGAGGTTCAATCCCTCCATCTCTTATTTACAAGATCAGAGTCTCACAGGAAATGGAATGAGAGATATTATATATCCATACAAAATAATATCTGGGAGGCATTTATTTCCAAAAAATTAGACTTGTCAACATTAAAGAGAATCCTCTCCTAAAACACCACATTTATATGTTTAGAAAACATCAATGTAAGCTGTCAGCTTTCAAACAAATCCCTATTTGAAATATAAGTCTGTTACACTTGCATATTCCCCCTTGTTTCATTTTGTGAATTGTGCTAAAGTACTCGTCTGGCCCTCCTCCACCTGCTTTTCACAAACTCCAGCAGTGCCAAAATCAATAGACCTGGTCTTCTACCCACATACTAAAGGAAGTAGAAAATAACCTGAACACCTCTTTCCACATGAACTGTCCCAATCTCACACCACTAAAGTGCAACCACTGTCCACTAAGTCTGAAGCACTGACTCCCCCGGGCAGCTTTCACAAAAATAAACATGCGCAGAGCCTACCTCCCAGATTACAATGCAGGCCTCAAATGTGGCCCATTCCTTAAGACTGAGTTGACTTAAAAACTGAGTGAAAATATTTTAACATTCTGATGTACAAATACAAAACCTGTTATTTATTCACTCAACTAATACTTATTGAGTATCTACAACGTGCCAGGCAAGGTTCTAGGCAATGGAGATATGGCAATGAACAAGACTCAAGTCTGTGCCCCGTGATAGCACTTGTATTCCACCGAGGAGACAAAAATAAGTCATGCAAGTAATACCATTTTAGGTGCAAATAAATGCAATGAAGAGGAAGTTGGATAAGGGGTTAGAGAGCGACTGGAGGGCAAAGTACACCTGTTTTAGATAGGCGAAGTCAGGGAAGGTCTCTGTAAAAAGGTAACATTTGAGCAGAGATCTGAATGATGAAGACCTGAGGAAGCAGAAGGAACAGCAAATTTAAGGCCCTGAGGTGTTATCTCTAATCCATGTTTGGCAAAGGATTACTACACATAAAACAGGCTTCCTAACACCAAAGAACTTAATATAGAATTAAGACCTAACAACACAAGACAAAACCCAGGTGTCAAAATAAATGTTTCTAGCAATAATGCTATGAATTATATATCTCTCTATATAAAATACTACTACTATGGACTGGCTTAGACAGGGAAGGAGTCAAAACCTAACTTTATCTGGATCTTAATGAATGAATATACTTCCAGTTCACAGAAGTGAGGAGGGAAGGAGTTTTTCCTCAGAGGCAAAAGAACAAACAGAAACACAGAACTGTAAAAGTAAAAAGACAAATCTAGAATATCAGAGTAATCTTGTTGAGCAAAATTTAAGAACATGAGGTTGAAAATGTAGGTTAGAATTAGGACTAGAATGTCTTTCTCCATTTTCATTTGGAAAATGCCTGTTTATCTAAGACCAAGCTAAACATTTCAATTCCTTTATGAAGTATTCACTCCCACTCCCAAAGGCAATGGTTTCCTCTCTTCTGTGTTGGCACTCACCCTCCTCTGTTCATGTCTAAGGCTTAGAGATTACTTTTGCATCACAAAATCCACATTCTCCATCAACTGCTATCTCTTTTCAAACATAGTTCCTAACCCACAAGCAGCATCCAAAATATATTTGTTCAATCAACTAAAGTAAAATAAAATGGGATATAAGGTCTGTAAACTAGAAAACTCAACATAGTAAAGATGTCAATTCTCCCTGAACTGATCTACAGGTTTAATGTAATTCCTATCAAAATCCCAGCAAGGTATTTTGTAGATAAATGACTTATTTTAACATTTATATAGGTTGGGTGCACTGGCTCACACCTGTAATCCCAGCACTCTGGGAGGCCGAGGCAGGCAAATCACCTGAGGTCAGGAGTTCGAGACCAGCCTGGCCAACATGGTGAAACCCCATCTCTACTAAAAACACACAAAAATGAGCTGGCTGTCATGGCAATGTGCCTGTAATCCCAGCTACTCGAGTAGCTGAGGCACAAGAATCGCTTGAGCCAGGGAGGCAGAGGGTGCGGTAAGCTGAGATCATACCACCGTACTCCAGCCTGGGTGACAAAGTGAGACCTTGTCTCAAGAAAAAAAAAAAAAAAAGAGAGAGAGAGAGGCATAGGTCCTAGAATAGCCAGAACTATCTTGACAAAGAAGAAACAAGTGAAAGCAATCACTCTACCTGATATCAAGGCTTACCACATAGGTACAATATTTGATATAGTGTGGTACTGGTGAAGGAATAGACACAAACATCAATGGAAGAGAACAGAGAACCCAGAAACCAATCCACCAAAATATGCCCAACTGACTGTGCTGGAACAACTGGAAATCCACAAATAAAAAAAAAAAAAAAAATTTTAAAACCTCAAAATGAAACATTAACTTCAATGTAAAACATAAAACAATAAAATTTAAAAATATAGAAGAAAATATTTGGGATCTAGCACCAAAGTGACAAGTTCTTAGACTTGCAAGCACAATCCATAAAAAGGAAAGACTGACATATCAGATCTCATCAAAATTAAAAACGTTGTTCTGCAAAAGACAATTTCAAGAGGATGAAAAACTACAGACTGGGAGAAAATACCTGCAAACCACTTTTATGACAAAGCAGTAGTATCTAGAATATATAATGAAATCTCAAAACTTTTTACTGTTTACAGTAAAAAAAAAAAACTAAATCCAATTAGAAAATGGGGAAAAAACATGAACAAATGTTTCACCAATGATGATGTAAAGATGAGAAATAAACACATGAAAGAATGTTCAACATTATCAGCCACCAGGCAAATGCAAATTAAAAGCACAAAGAGATACAACACCATCTATTAAAATGGATAAAATGAAAACCACTAAATGCTGGCAAGGATGCAAAGAAAGTTGATCCCTCATACAAGGCTAGTGGGAGTATAAAATAGTACAACCACTTTGGGTAACAGTTTGGCAGTTTCTTACAAAAACTAAAGATGTAACTATTACGGGAACCAACAACTGTACTCTTATATTCATACAAAAACTCATACACAAATGTTCATAGCCTACCAAGAAATAACTCAGATGTCCCTAATTGATGAAAGGTTCACAAACTGGTACATCCACACTATGAAATATAACTGAACAATAAAAAGGCAACAATTTTGATGACCTGACAGATAATTTATGCTCAGTGAAAAAACCAGCCCCAAAAGGTTATATACTGTATGTTTTATTTATATAACATTCTTGAAATGACAAAATTATAAAAATGGAGACCAGATTAGCGGTTGCCAGGAGTTAAGGAAACGTGGAGCACAGAAGTGGGTGTGACTATAAAAGAGTAACATGAAAGATCTTTGTAGTGTGGAGGCCGGGCACAGTGGCTCACACCTGTAATCCCAGCACTTTGGGAGGCCGAGGCGGGCGGATCACGAGGTCAGGAGATCGAGACCATCCTGGCTAACACGGTGAAACGCCGTCTCTACTAAAAATACAAAAAATTAGCCAGGTGTGGTGGCGGGCACCTGTAGTCCCAGCTACTCGGGAGGCTGAGGCAGGAGAATGGCGTCAACCCGGGAGGCAGAACTTGCAGTGAGCCAAGCAAGATCCCGCCACTGCACTCCCGCCTGGGTGACAGAGCAAGACTCTGTCTCAAAAAAAAAAAAAAAAAAAGATCTTTGTAGTGTGGAAATGTTCTGTATATTAACTGTATCAGTATCAATTTCCCAGTTGTGACACTGTTTGCAAGTTTATTACATATTACCATTTGGGGAAACTGGGTAAACGGTTCACGGTATCACTATGTGCTATGTCTTAAAACTGCATGTGAATCTACAATTATCTAAAAAAAAAATTTAATTTAAAAAATGGATAGGCCAGGCATGGTGGCCCATACATGTAATCTCCACACTTTGGGAGGCTGAGGCAGAAGAATCGCTTGAGCCTAGGAGTTTCAGATCAGCCTGGGAAACACAGCAAGACCTCATCTCTACAAAAAAAATCAAAAAATTAGCTGGGCATGGTGGTACACACTTGAGGTCCTAGCTACTTGGGAGCCTGAGGAGAGAGGATGGCTTGAACCTGGGATGTTGAAGCTGCAGTGAGCAGTGATAGTGCCACTGCACTACAGCCTGGGTGACAGAGGGAGACCCTATCTCAAAACAAAGAAACAAACAAAACAAACAAAAAGGATAGAAGGCAAAGAAGTCAATCTTAACAAGCAAAAAACATTTTTGGGGCCAGGTGAAGGGAAGAATAGGTTGACAGGTGAACTATTACACGGTCTTCTCTCCAAGCTCAAGTTCAATGTTAACTGGGTTGGAAGGGATATGGACCACAAACTCATGAGAGGCTCAAATGGCTGAACTGGGAGCTTTAAAGGAATCAAGAACACTTGGATTATTACAGTTTGTGGGGAGCATGGTTAAGAATCAACAAGAAGGGACCACAGCTTCTTTTACAGTGAAAGCTGCATCTCCCAGGTTTGCAAACTGTTCACTGGAATGAAGTCTCTTTGCTCCAAATTCCTTTTCAGAGAATGTTCTATTTTCTTTTTTTCACTCTATTGCCAGCCTGGAGTGCAGTGGCGCAATCTCGGCTCACTTCAACCTCCACCTCCTGGGTTGAAGCGATTCTCCTGCCTCAGCCTCCTGAGTAGCTGGGACTACAGGTGCGCATCACCACGCCCAGCTAATTTTTGTATTTTTAGTAGAGACAGGGTTTCACCCTGTTGGCCAGGATGGTCTCGATCTCTTAACCTTGTGATCTGCCCGCCTCGGCCTCCCAAAGTGTTGGGATTACAGGCGTGAGTCACCGTGCCCGGCCTGAGAACTTTCTTTCACAATAGCAATGAGCAAAACTGACAAAGTCTGTAGCTTTGGTGCTTACGTGCTAATGGAGAAGAAAGATGATACCAAAATATATATACAGGCATTTTACAAAATAGCTGACCAGTACTCCTCAAAACTGTGAAATAAAGCTTATTTTTTTAAATCAAAAACAAAATAGCACCTCCTACTTGTCTTATTGCAGCTAAAGAGTTATTTTTAGTTGCTAATTGTTAATGCTGTTTTATCTATAAAGTTGTAAAGTATTCACTAAAACTGAATTTTTCTAAAAATCAAGTTATTTTATAGCACCACAGTTTGGGTATCTCTGTGAAATTCAGCATAATGGAACTTTATTTGTACAGTTATAATGAAATCTTAATAACAAGAGTAAAAATATTACCATCTCTATCCTGCAGAAAAGGATAGAGACAATAATAGATCCAAACAGAAAATGTTTTACAGTCCCACAAAAATTAGTGATAAAAGCAGATTTAGAATTCCAGATTCTCAATCAAAAAAGTGATTACTGCAATATTCATTTTTCTTCCCTCACACAAAGAATCTCTTTTTCTTCCTCCTATGTGAATAAGGGTACTCTCTTGAACTGGAGACTTCCATGACTGGCTAATGTAAGAAGCAATGCCTATCTGTTTTCATTAATGTTTTTAATTTTTCATAGAGCATCTCAGGAAGTCCACAGAGCTTGAATTTGTCAGGATACCTTCCTACACAGAAAAGTTACAAGCTTTCTGCATGTGAACTTTCCAATGCTGTACCAGCAATTATTTTGAGATGACATTCTTGGACTAAACTCATCATCAATGATGCCTAATAAAACACTTAATTACAAGCAACATACTCCTCTCTTACTAGATAAATGTACCAGTTAATTAATACTTAACTCCAATTCAACAAATATGTCCTGAATGATTGTGTCCAGTCACTGTAGAGGCATCAAGGATACAGTGATGAAAATGTAGCTCCAGCTCTTGTCCAGTACAGACAACTAAGGAAAGGTCTAAAGAATTCTAAGATGCAGATTCATTCGGGGAGCTGTAGCTACAGAAGAGCGCAAGAAGTCACCTAAGCCAGTAGGAAGACAGTCAAACTATCAAGGGAAAGCGAGGCACAGAGATCTGAAAGCTAGCAGGTATCAGCCAGTTGAGAGGGGACAGGGGAATATGTAACAGACTGACACAAATATTTATAGCCATTCACTTCAAAAAATACAATGAAATGATAATAAGAAGAATCCCCAAGAAAATAGAGAAAAATTTAGGCAGAAAACCTGGTAACTAACAGACAAGTGCTAACTGACTTTACAGTTCAGAGAAAGATAAAACTGAAGCTGGCCATACGGAAGCTTGGAAAGAAGCTGCTTCTTACCAGTAAAACAAAGAGAAAGTCATGAAATAAACACACAGGCACCTTCAAAAGTGGACGTGTGGATAAATTCATCCTTGAAACTGTGCAACAGGCAAATAAGAATTTGCACATTTCTTTCCTTTCACCAAGAATAAAGACTACACTACCCCTTCCAGATACCAGACTCAATGACAATAGGCACAGCTGGTGGGCAGGAGGTAGGAATGAAAAAATGAATAGAGAGACTAAGTGAAATTTTACTTCCTAAGCTGTGAGAATTCTGGTCCTTTCCTTCCCTGCTTGGCAACCCCAATGCTGGCAGTTTACACTCTTCTCCAGGCAAGAGAGTAAAAGATTCTTCTCTAGGAAATCTGACACTGACACACACCCACACACCACCCCACCCTAAAGGACCTATGGATAATGACATCTAGAGATTTACCAATGAAATGGACTTACAGTGAAGCTCACAGTTTACAAGTCCTACTACCCATGTGTGGTAATTTCCCGTTTTTCATTTTAAACCTCATGTGACTTTTTGAAACTATGTACTTTGATAAAAGTTAAAGACAATGGCAGGTAAAAGCAACATGGAAAGGAAAGAGAAGTATCTAAGCAGATGATTTATTTCTTCTCATCTTACAATCATTTGTCTATAATAAATGAGTAATCGAATTTTAAAACAAATCATTCTCAATCCTAATAAAAATACATGCCAAAATAGGGTTAAGTAAAAAGTACTCAACCTGTGTATCCATTAACATAGATGGCAACTCCACTAAAAATTGTAGATGAAGTCCCATCCTTCTGCATAGCAGCATCTGATCGAAACTGTTCCTCCAATTTCTGGACCTTGGCAGCCATATACCCACCCTAGAATTAAACAAAAGGTAAACCAATCACAAAGGTTACATTTTCTCCCACCCCCCCACTTTTATGAAAAAAATAAAAATTATATTTTAAAAACTAAATAAATAAATGGACCTTATTCTGTGCTAGTGACCAGAACATAATGATGACCTCATAAACATAAACCATAAGGCAAGGCAATAAATAAAACAGGAAAGTTGGGCCGAGCACAGTGGCTCACACCTGTAATTCCACCACTTTGGGAGGCTGAGGCAGGTGGATCACCTGAGGTCAGGAGTTTGAGACCAGCTTGGCCAACATGGTGAAACCCCGTCTCTACTAAAAATACAAAAATTAGCTGGGTGCAGTGCCAAGCGCCTGTAATCCCAGCTACTCGGGAGGCTGAGGCAGAAGAATTGCCTGAACCCAGGAGGTGGAGGTTGCAGTGAGCCGAGATGGTGCCACTGCACTCTAGCCTGGGTGACAGAGCAAGACTCCATCTCAAAAAATAATAATAAATAAATATAAATAAATATAACAGGTAGGTCAAAGAAGAATTTTGCCTCTATCAACTCAAGTTTTAATTTTATTACATTCTTATGATTATAAAAGTTACTTTTAAAAAAAGCTAAGTCAATAATAATAATACTGGCTGGGAACAGTGGCTCATGCCTGTGATCCCAGCACTTTGGGAGGCCAAGGTGGGCAGATCACCTGAGGTCAGGAGTTCGAGATCAGCCTGACCAACATGGTGAAACCCCGTCTCTACTAAAAATACAAAATTAGCTGGGCGTGGTGGTGCATGCCTGTAATCCCAGCTACTCAGGAGGCTGAGGCAGGAGAATCGCTTGAACCCAGAAGGTGGAGGTTGCAAAAAAGCTGAGATCGTGCTATTGCACTCCAGCCTGGACAACAAGAGCAAAACTGCATCTCAAAAAATAGTAATAATATCACAAAATATTGTTCTTATGTACATAATTGAGCAAGTTACACCAAAGTTTAAACCAATTACAAATTTGACAAGTGGTCTCAGAGCATATTTTATTTTATTTTTTTGAGACAGAGTCTTGCTGTTGTCGCCCAGGCTGGAGTGCAGTGGCGCGATCTCAGCTCACTGCAAACTCCGCCTCCCAGGTTCAAGCAATTCTCCTGCCTCAGTTCTCAAGTAGCTGGGATTATAGGTGCTCACCACCATGCCCAGCTAATTGTTGTATTTTTAATAGAGACGGGATTTCACCATGTTGGCCAGGATGGTATCCAACTTCTGACCTCAGGTGATCCACCTGCCTGAGCCTCCCAAAGTGCTGGGATTACAGGTGTGAGCCACCACGCCCAGCCTCAGAGTATATTTTAGACTGGCTTCCACTATCTCCCATATACAGAGGGCTTAAAATGAATTATTTCAGGTAAAAATGAGACAACTGGATAAACCAGTGTAGTCCTCCCTACACATGGAAAAGAATACAATGAATGCTCCAGTGGCTAAATTCTGGATCTAATCAATCTATTTGATAGTAATATTAACTTTCATTAGGTAACATCTATCTCACAATAAATATTAAAAAATAATTTTTTTGCAAAACATCTTGACAGATCTAGGGATTCAACTATACTTTTCCTGAACTTTGATATAATTAAGCTTGATTTCAATTATTAGGTTTTTAAATTAAAGCTGTAGGTGGCTAGAAGTACATGATTTTTTTTCCCAAAATGGAAATGACTGCATTATTTTTGCTGATTATTAAAATATTACATGCTCACTATGAAGTTTCTTTTCAGAAAATACAGGAAATACAGGGAAGAAAATTAAAACTGGTATAATCCTATTCATTAAAACTTTGGGGTGTTGTTTTCAAAGCTTATTTCCATAACTCAGAGCATAGAGGTTTTACAAAAATATAATCATACAAAATATTTCTTTGTAACACATTGTTTTAGTCAAGGTTATCTTTCCAGGTTAATATATAAAGCTGAATAATGACTGTACAGTGCTCCACTATACACAGATAACTTATTTGACCAATCCCTTATTATTGGATATTTATGTGTTTTCCTGTTTTTCAGTATTATTAGCAATGCTGCAATAAAATAATCATATAGTAAATTAATGTGCACTAGGCGTATTTATTTCCTCAGGGTAAAATTCCTGAGAGTAAAGTTTAGGGGATAAAGTTTATAAACATCATAAGGCTTTCAATACATTGTGAAAACTCAAAGATTTGGTGTCTAAAGTAATTTACAATTTAGAAAACAACTTAAACCACATTATAATAGAAGAATGAAAAATATCTAGACAGTTCGATATAATTATTTTTACTCTTTTAAAACACACCCATGTTTCCCAGCCATCATTTTCAGCTCGCTTCCTCCATCCACCTCGCCTCATGGTGGAGCTTCTGTATTGGGGAGGAAAAAAAAATGTCAATTTTATAACAATGTATTCCTAAATGATATTTTATTTCAGTATCAAGAAAATAAGAAATTAAAATAAATTCAAATGTCCAACTGATGAGTCAAGAATACAATATTAAGTAAATTTTTTCTGAAGTTCTCCATTCTCCAGCTTTACAAGTGAAATTTGTCGATAAAACACCCTCCTACAGATATGTTTAAATTGTAACTGTTAAATTTAAAATTCAATAGAAAAATATCTTTATGCATTCCTGAGCACCAATCCTAACATTCACGTACATAAAACACCAAATCCAACTAACATAGCCATGCTTACTTTACTTGTTACCATTATAAGATAATCTAACAAAACATTTCCCTTCATGAGTTGTCCTATAGTGTGGCTTTTAAACTCTGTCTTTGCTATTACATACTGGACACTTAAGAGTTCAGTCATAGCGTGATTCACATATTCTGCCAAAGCCCTAGAAGAAGTCAATTAAAAATGATGCAGAAAAGATTATCGTTGATAATAAACTATAATAGTAAATCTGTCATTCTCCTTAAGGCAACACTTACTTAACTAACTATACTATAAAACCACCAGGATGACCAAATGATGGCTCACATTAAGTGGCACTTGGCTCAGTGGCTAGCAAAATATATAATTCATAAAAAGAGGCTAAATGAAACCCCTTGTAAAGTCAAAGCCTTCTAACATAAATGGCTACATTTTGGGCTATGACTACATTTATTCTTAACAAAATAAATATAACTTCTATTAAGATAATTTTCTTCTAGTAACTATATACATGTATATCAAATGGTTACCATATGAAGCCTTATATTTTATCCACGTCAAATCAGCTCTGATACGATCTGTGAGAATTTTTTACTTAACAACACCTTAAACCATGACACTTTACCCCACACACATTAGCAGATAATTTCTTTCTTTTTATTTATTTATTTTTTTTTTTTTTGAGACGGAGTCTTGCTCTGTCGCCCAGGCTGGAGTGCAGTGGCGCAATCTCGGCTCACTGCAAGCTCTGCCTCCCGGGTTCACACCATTCTCTTGCCTCAGACTCCCGAGTAACTGGAACTACGGTTTTTTTTTTTTTTTTTTTTTTTTTGTTTTTGGTAACGGGGTTTCACCTTTACGACCTCGTGATCTGCCCGCCTCGGCCTCCCAAAGTGCTGGGATTACAGGCCACTGCACCCGGCCTTTTTTTTTTTTTGAGACGAAGTCTTGCTCTGTCACCCAGGCTAAAGTGCAGTGGCACGATCTCGGCTCACAACCACCTCCGCCTCCCGGGTTCAAGTGATTCTCCTGCCTCAGCCTCCCGAGTAGCTGGGATTACAGGCGCCCGCCACTACACCTGGCTAATTTTTGTATTTTTAGTAGAGATGGGGTTTCATCATTTTGGCCAGGCTGGTCTTGAACCTCTGACTTCAGGTCTGCCCGCCTATGCCTCCCAAAGTGCTAGGATTACAGGCATGAGCCACCATGCCTGGCCAGCAGATATTTTCTTATGAATATTTTTATTCTTAGTATACTGCAGGATTTAGTTTTTCTTTGTTGGCATTTATAACAACTTGAATTTTTACTGTCACCCTTAAAAGATGCCTAAAAGACATGCAGAAGTGTTGTCAAAAGGTTAAGTCCCAACAGAGAGACAAGACAATACAAACATTTCAGAGGCATGTGCAAGGTGCTCTGAGAAAAGGCAGTAAACTGATTAACCCTGAGGAGAGATTTTTTTTTAAGTCTGATTAAGGTAGGAGGAGCATGAATACCCAATGTGCTCATTATCAAGTCCCAGAAGTACCACATGCTCTGTTAAATATTTCTTCTGTTTTCAAGAGGCTCACTTTGTCCAGTTCCAACAGACTTCAGCCCTTAAAGGAAATCTAGGAGATACATTAACACACAGCTCTAGACTACATGTAAACTGAATCCATACACCTGCTGGAACAAGTAAAGAGTTTGGGAATTCTGGCCATTATACACTAAAAACACATACCCCAATAATTAAAGGCAGCCATTAAACTGGTAAATAAAGGTAAATAAAGGAGTAAAGTGTATTTTAATACATTTGGTGGCCCAATCATTTAAGAGCTCCAGTTGTGTAACGTCTGTTGTATACCTACTGCACAAGACCAATAAGAAAATTCCTTAATGATGGTCTAATGAGGCTAGAAGCATGAAACACAGTTGTAATACAAAAACAAAAACAACAACAACAACAACAACAAAAAACAGGTATTAAGGTTTCTTTCCCCCAACTCCAAAGTAACAAAACTATTCCAGACAAGTGTTTAAAACTTTAAAAGGAAAAGGAAAGAATGAAGGACTGAAAATTTTAGCTTCGTCATTTCCAATAACTTGACTTATGAACAACAAACTCCTATTGATCCAGAAATCAAATAGTCAAAAATTACTAGCCAACATTCCAAAGAGGACAAAAATCTTCAGAGATCTGCCACCCCACCTCTCTTCCCCAAACCAGATTATTTTTCCCTCTGAGAACATTTGGCAATCCTAGAAGAGTGGCTGGGAGACTGGGCAAAGTTTCTGACAAACAGTTTTAGGAGAGAAAAAGTAGAGTCCAAGGGTCTTCCAAGGATACAGATTGCCACAATTGGTATCAGAACCCTACGAGTAACAAGAAATTGGAAGTAGACCAAACTTTGCAGAAACTGTATTATTTCAATCTCTGAAAACAGATTAAGGTGATTGTGGGCCAGGCATGGTGGCTCATGCCTGTAATCCCAGCACTTTGGGAGGCCGAGGTGAGTGGATCACCTGAAGTCAGGAGTTGGAGACCAGTCTGGCCAACATTGTGAAACCCCATCTCTATTAAAAATACAAAGGATTGCTGGGCGCGATGGCTCATGCCTATAATCCCAGCACTTTGGGAGGCCGAGGTGGGCAGATCACGCGAGGTGGGGAGTTCGAGACCAGCCTGACCAACATGGAGAAACCCTGTTTTTTTTATTACTAAAAATAAAAAATTAGCCGGGCATGGTGGCGCATGCCTGTAATCCCAGCCACTCAGAAGGCCAAGGCAGGAGAATTGCTTGAACCCGGGAAGCAGAGGTTGCAGTGAGCCGAGATTGCACCATTGGACTCCAGCCTGGGCAACAGGAGGGAAACTCCATCTCGAAAAAAAAAAAAAGAAAAAGAAAAATTAGCCGGGCATGGTGGCTGTTTCTGCTAATCAGCAGGGATCTGCGAAAAAGAGACTCCACCAATGCCTCTGTAATCACATCCAGGGAAAAGTTCTCCACACTAAGATGACTGATTTGCTTCTTTAAATAGGACTTTCTCTAGAACAGAGGAGGGCATTTAATCAGGATACCACTACTTGACAGAAATATCCTTCAGAAATAACACACTCTCTCTGTTTTTATCCTGTTCCAAGCAACCTCCTGAATTACAATGTGTCCTCTTGACTAAACCTACTCACTAAGAAGTGACTGCCCTGTATTGACAAACCATCCAATTATCAAGTTAGACTTGTAAACAAAAATTGCCTTCTAGTTTTCAGAGGAACTCTTGCAGACTAGGCTCCCAATTTAATTCCACATAACTTGATAACCTTGAGGAATGTGATAACGGCTTCTGAAACTGTGATTCACAACCTAAAATAACCTGCCAATCTCTCCTTACCCAGTAACTTTAACAGGGCAGCCAATTACTGTGTTTCAAAAAATTAGTTTAAAAAACGGATGAAGGGTGAATACATGAATGCAAAAGTACCCTCATCCTTAACATTTAGGGTACACCGTCAATAAACATTAACTACTGTTATAATAATCTACTCTGCCAGTCTACAGAGTGAAAATCGAATGAGACTACGTATGTGGAAACCCTTTGAAAACTATAACACTGAGAACATCGTTATTTTAAGTCAGTTATCCATGGTCTACAACATAATGATAACAGTAGACTAGATATGGACTCAAATCCCAATTCTACAACTGCCTAACAGTGTGATTTGGAGTGAGTCCAACAGCACTGAGCCTAACATTTCTTCACCTATAAAACAAGAAAGTTTGACTGCAGAATCTTTGTGGGGCTATGACTGGATGAAGGGTGGATGTGGTGGGCAGAAGAAAAAAGTTGGGGGTAAAAACAGCAAGCAAGCAAGGTTCCAGTCTCTAAACCCACCTTCAATTTTAGCAGCCATGCTTTTTTTTCCCCCCATAAGCTTTAGGTTTAGCATCTGAACAACATTGTTCTTGAAGAAAAAGCACAACAACTTGAAAACGACTGATAACTAAGAGTAATGAACTAAAAACTAAATACAAAATTTCTTGGTTCTTTTGTGTTTCCATATGTGACTCTGTAAGACAGTCACATGTGGAAATCTCCCAACCCTTGAAAGGTTCACAAGCTAAAACTCACCTACAAGCTAAAACTCAAGTAATCAAATTATAAAGACCAACTAAATTACAGGCTGTCAATACAGCCATGTCCAGTCCCCAGTGCTAACATGCAACAACAACTAGCCAGGTGAGGTAAGGTTAAGGCAAATGGGAGAACAGCTCTGTCTATGAGGAGCCCAGGGATCCTGAATGCCTACACAAAAGACTTCCTCTTTCCATTCTCACAATAGGGATGTTCAAAACTCTATTAAGGGTCTCATTAAGGACATACTTATTTAAAAATATAACAAGATTACTTAAGCATGCATTTTTCCTAATGTTTGTTTATCTTTTGCTGGAACACACTACTATCAGTTCATTCTAAACTTTATTCTGCCTTTTTTTTTACTATAGTTATTGGTAGATTTTACTATCTACCCCGAGAATTATGTTTATCACCTGGAACATTCATTTTCAGGTAAAAATGGTATTTCCCAGCACTTTGGGGGGCCAAGCCAGGCAGATCACGAGGTCAGGAGATCGAGACCATCCCAGCTAACATGGTGAAACCCCGTCTCTACTAAAAATACAAAAAATTAGCCGGGCATGGTGGTGGGCGCCTGTAGTCCCAACTGCTCGGGAGGCTGAGACAGGAGAATGGCGTGAACCCGGGAGGCGGAGCTTACAGTGAGCCGAGATTGGGCCACTGTACTCCAGCCAGGGCAAGAGTGAGACTCCATCTCAAAAAAAAAAAAAAAAAGATATTTCACCTATTTACAAAAGAATTACTAACATTACAAGGTTCTAAACAGTTCATCACACACTAGAAAAACTTCCACTACATATCCACAATACGTTCAAATGTTCAGTGTTGATCTGATGGTTACATATCTGTAACTCTAAAGTCTGTTGATTAACTAATGAAACTCATTTTGAGTGGCTTTTAATCATTCTTTATTAATACAGTCACATATAAATATATACATTTGTAAAAAGTAAAGTTCCTCTTCAAAGACTTTCTTCCCTGTGTAATTAGGAATAAACAGTAACTTCTCTTAGAAGCAAAATGTATTCAAAGACCTGTGCTAACATTCTTAAACATGTGCTAGCCGTAATAAAGAAATCAATGTACTTTATGTTCTTAGCTCCCACAATCTAGCCTAAATATTTGCCCTGGCAAGCTTATACTGGTCCAAGCAAGCATTAGGTCATATCCTGTTCCTCTTCCTTATTTGAAAGTGTTTTTACCTTTCTCTACATTCCACAAGTTAATTCCTCCTTCCTTTGTTCTCCTCTGCCTTTGCCTCTTTTAAAAAGTTCTAAGTGGCTAGTCAATCGGGACAAATACAGAATGTGAGGTCCCGTTCCAGCTAATGGAAACCGGGCATTGCAGTAGGGTGGACGCATCAGGTTATAAATGACCCTGTCTCCTTTGTTCGGTGTACTCTCATGGCAAAACTGCTGGCGAGTGTACCCTTTCTGCAGAAAGTATAAAAATGGCCTTGCTGAGGAAATTAAATTTATGTTCAAGTGCTACTTCTTTACAGCACCGGGGAACAAGCATTTCAAAGAGGTTTATCCTATCTTTATGTAATAGTTACCTAAGAAATATTTACTGAATGTAGTAAGAATTGACATGCAAAGAATATGCAATGAATTAATGTGCACATTATAGTAGCATAACATAATTCATGAATGTGACACAAATGCAAAGAAAGCAGCCTGTGGCCACCACTTATCTAGGCAAGGTTGAAACAAAATTTGCCTTTGGTGCCCTGCCATATCTCTACTCAACACCTTTTTGTTTTCAGTGCCTCTTTATCTTACTTAGCTGTCAATTCTCTGCTAAGGCATTTATTGACACCTAAGGAACTGGTTAATAAATGGCTTAAGGTATGATCCAACCCAGGGTCATCTGTGTTTAAAAGAACCTCTTCATGACCATTCAATGAGGAAAGGACAATTTTTTCAACAAATGGTGATAGGAAAACTGGATATCACATGCAAAAGAAGTTGGACCTTTACACCATGTTAAAAAAAAAACTCAAAGTGTACGAAAGACATAAATATAAGAGCTACTATCAAACTCTTAGGAGAAAACATAAAAGCTTCATGACACTGATTTTGCAATGACTTTTTGGGGAAAATTTAACAAAAGAAAAAACAGATAAACTGGACTACATCAAAATTTAAAACTTCTGTGAATCACAGGGCAAAAAAGGGTGAAAAGGCAATCCACAGAATGGGAAAAAATATCTGCAAATCATATCTGATAAGGGGTTCGTACACTTACCAATATAAAGAACTCCTACCATAAACTGTACCAATAAACACACAACGCCACTAAGAAATAAAAAAAAAGGATCTGAACAGACACTTCTTTAAAGAAGATAGACAAATGGCCAATAAGCACACAAAAAAATGTTCAGTGTCATTAATCACTATGGAAATGCAAATAGAAACCACAATGAGATACCACCTCACACCCAGCAGGATAGCTACTATTAAAAAAAAAAAGTGTTGATAAGGATGGGAAGAAATTGGGCCCCCAAGCCCTGCTGGTGGGACTATAAAATGGTGCAGCTGATATGAAAAACAGTATGGCAGTTACTCAAAAAATCAGAAACAGAATTATCATGTAATTCCACTTGTGAGTATATATCCAAAGGAACTGAAACCTGGGACACAAAGAGATATTTATTTGTACATTCATATTAATAAGCATTATTCACAACAGCCAAAAGGTGGAAGCAACCCAAGTGTCCATCCACAGATGAATGGGTAAACAAAATGTGGTATATACATACAAGGAAATACTATTCAGCCTTAAAAAGAAGGAAATTCCAAAGAGTGCTACGACTTGCATGAACCTTGAAGGCATTACGGTAAGCGAAATAAACCATTGACAAAAGGACAAATACTGTATGATTCTACCTATATGAAGTATTTAAAGTAGTTAAATTCAGAGACAGAAAGCAGAATGGTGGTTGTGGGTGGAGTTACTGTTTAACAGGTAGAGTCTTAGGCAAGGTGAAGGGTTCTGGAGATGGATGGTGGTGATGGTTGCACAACAATGTGAATGTACTTAATGTGACTGAACAGTTAAAATGGTAATCTTTTTTATGTATCGTACCACAATTAAGAAGAAAAGAGTTTTAAACAAAAGTACTTCTGAAGCTGGAAACACTGCATAGGCACCTGCAAGCTGCAGTGGACGGGATCTTCAGGTGGGGTGCAAAGCTGGGAAAAAGGCTACTTCAAGAAATCTGTACAGCAGTACCTGGATGTTTTGTTTGTTTTTTACTTTGAGTTGGTGGTAGTGGGAGGCGAGGCCATTTGTAGAATTTACAAGAACCAGGTATTGCCTTTATGAGTGACTAAGTACACAAAGTGCTAGCACGCATGCCCTAAAAAAAGTTTGGTAACAGTCTGCTCCAATGTGCTCTTATTCTGTCCTTTAATGGTAAAAGTTTTAACATCAGAAACAGCTTTTTATGTAACATTTAGATATAAAAACACAGCTGTTTGTAGATTTTGTTTTGATTCAACCTTAGAGACCATCATTGTCTATGGCTAGTTTTCAAACAATTGCTGAAGTTGTACGGGCACTACAGACATGCACATCCCACAAACTAGTCAGGTTTTGATCTTGAAGGGACTCTCACCAAGGTATATAAAACAAAACAAAAGGCTGGGCCTGGTGACTCATGCCCGTAATCCTAGTACTTTGGGAGGCTGAGGTGGGCAGATCATTTGAGGTCAGGAGTTTGAAACCAGCCTGACCAACATGGTGAAACCCCGTCTCTAAAAATACAAAAAAAAATTAGCCAGGCGTGGTGGCGGATGCCTGTAGTCCCAGCTACTCAGGAGGCTAAGGCAGGAGAATCACTTGAACCCAGGAGGCAGAGGTTGCAGTGAGCCAAGATCATGCCACTGCACTCCAGCCTGGGTGACAGAACGAGATTGTCTCCAAAAAAAAAAAAAGAAAAGAAAAGAAAAAAGAAAAAAATTCAGACACCTAGGTGAAGGGCACAATTTCCCAGAAGTACAAGTACTGACTCTGGAAACCTGTACTTGCTTTTAGCGACTGATTCTAAATCAAGCCAACAGTTCACATTCTAAGCATAGTGCTGCGTGTCTTTCATGTATTTAAGAGATCTTTTAAAAACATACAAGTCTAAGATATTTAGATCAGGCTTTATTCCTAACCTAATAAAACCCATTTTTGCCACTTTATGTGGTTTTTTTTACACCTTCAGCATACTGAAACATTTTCCTGTTGCTAATTTTTTCTGCTGCAGTAAAACAATTTCTGTACCAGATGAGATACTATCTTGACAACACAGAATTCAAAGAACTTCAATCTATCAAAGTGGCACACAGCACAAAGCACTCTCCACAGAAAAAAGTACAGGTTTTGGTACATAAGCCTTTTCTTGAAGTCAGTATGATCTTTCCATCTTTTCTTGGGACATTCTCTATTATTCCCTCATCACTGACTTGTGTTATACACTGCTTTGCAATGCTAAGTACAGTATGCAATCCTGCTAGGTGTTCCTTTTCAAAAATAGTTTTTCTTGCTCTATTTATAAAAGCAATTCGTGTTTATTGCAGAAAATTGGAAAATACAGAAAACAGAAAAGGAAAGAATTACCCACATTCCTATCACCTAAAAAAATTCACCAATTAACTGACACTTTATATTTCCTTCCTTTTAGTGTTCCTTTAATTTTTAACATTCAAATTTAATTTATTTACATTTAAACACATTACTAGTAATATCTTTCACTTCTGAAGTGTACTTAGTTTTCCAAGACCCCTTTACATCTACCATTTATCTTTACAACTCATCCATAGAGTAAGTCAGCCAAGTACTATTTATTTTGCACACAATAGTTGCCTTCTAGGGTAGAGAAGCTAAAAAGTTCTATAAGGCTGCACTGCTAGCTTGTGGTACAAAATCATACTCATCTTCTACAAAATTATGTTCCCAAATCTTCAATGGAAAAAATAATGGTATCAATATGAACTGCTAGAAAGTTCAGAACACTCCTATTGAACTGAAGTAACCTAACACAATTCAACAAAACAGATGCTTCTTCACCAGGTAATCTAGCAACAGTCTGGATCATAATAGAGCCATATATATAACAAAACTAAGGAAGAAAACAGGTCCTACAATTAAGCTCCATCTAGACCCCAACTAGTCCATATTGATAAGCAGAAGTCGGGCGCAGTGGCTCACGCCTGTAAACCCAGCACTTTGGGAGGCTGAGGCAGGCGAATCACGTGAGATCAGAAGTTTGAGACCAGCCTGACCAACATGGTGAAACCCTGTCTCTATTAAAAAGAAAAAAATCAGCCGGGCATGGTAGCAGGAACCTGTAATCCAGCTACTTGGGGGACTGAGGCACGACAATTACTTGAACGCTGTAGGCGGAGGTTGCAATGAGCCGAGATTGCGCCACTACACTCCAGCCTGGGCGACAGAGTGAGACTCCGTTTCAAAAACGAAAAAAAAAAAGAAGTAGTGATCCAAAGACAGCATCAACTTTGTTGCTAACCGGTTCTCTGAACTTAAGCAAGTCATAATCAGTCATATTTAGTTCCTCCGTATGTGGAAAGAGTTGGACCTGTTTGAAATGCTTGCTCCCTGGTGCCATAAAGAAATGAAACTTGAACATAAATTTATTTAGTAAGGTCATTTTTATTTCCTGCAGAAAAGGTACACTCGACAGCAGTTTTGCCATGAGAGTACAACGAACAAAGGAGACAGGGTCATTTATAACCTGATGCGTCCACCCTACTGTTGTGTCCGGTTTCCATTGGCTGGAACGGGACCTCACATTCTGTATTTGTTCCGACTGGCTAGCAACTTAGAACTTTTTAAAAGAGGCGAAGGTAGAGGAGAACAAGGAAGGAGGAATTAACTTGTGGAATGCTGACAAAGGTAAAAACACTTTTAAATAAGGAAGAGGAACAGGATATGACCTAATGCTTGCTTGAACCAGTATAAGCATGCCAGGGCAAATATTTAGGAGCACAGGTCTTTGAATAAGTTTTGCTTCTAAGAGAAGGTACTATTTATTTCTAATCAGATGGGGAGGAAAGTCTTTGAAGAGGTACATCTACTTTTACTTTTTACAGACCTGACAAATTCTAGTCTTTTGCAATTTTTTAAATGTACATGATTCTACACTTGAACCCAGGAGGCAGAGATTGCAGTGAGCCGAGATTGTGCCACTGTACTACAGCCTGGGTGACAAAGCAACACTCTGTCTCAAAAAAATAAATAAATAAATAGGCCGGGCACGGTGGCTCACGCCTGTAATCCCAGCACTTTGGGAGGCCGAGGCGGGTAGATCACAAGGTCAGGAGTTCAAGACCAGTCTGGCCAACATGGTGAAACCCCATCTCTACTAAAAAATACAAAAATCAGTCAGACGTGGTGGTGGGAGCCTATAATCCCAGCTACTCCGGAGGCTGAGGCAGAGAACTGCTTGAACCTAAGAGGTTGTACTAAGAGGTTGTTCAACCTAAGAGGTTGAACCTAAGAGGTTGTAGCAAGCTGAGATCATGCCACTGCACTCCAGCCTGGACGACAGAGTGAGACTTCATCTCAAAAAAAATAAATAAATGAATATAAATAAATGTATATGATTCTACACGTCGTTTTAAAAAAGCTTTCAACAAACGCATACATATTATACAACTTTATGTAACTTCTTCTATGCTTGCCAAAAAACAACAAGATGTGCCTATCCATAGATGTGGCTGTGCAGTAAGAATCCTAACCCAGTGGTTTGGCCTTTGCCCTTGGTTCCTGGGAGGTAATCCTTTCTTTCCCCCGCCTTTACATGGTCCAAGATGAGACTGGGAGGTAACCTCTAAGCCCTTAGAACGTCCACCTTATGGGAGCAGTGACTCACACCTGTAATCCCAACACTTTAGGAGGCCGAGGCGGGCAGATCACAAGGTCAGGAGTTCGAGACCAGCCTGGCCAACATGGTGAAACCCCGTCTCTACTAAAAATACAAAAATTAGCCGGGCATGGTGGCACACGCCTGTAATCCCAGGTACTCAGGAAGCTGAGGCAGGAGAATTGCTTGAACCCAGGAGGCGGAGGTTGCAGTGAGCCCAGATTTGCGCCACTGCACTCCAGGCTGGGTGACAGAGCAAGACTCTGTCAAAAAAATAATAATAATAATAATAATAATGTCCACCCTGTTAAGTGCTTTTGTTTACCTGGGGGCTTTGAGCCACTCCAGATAGTTTCGCACTGTGATTTACGGTGAAGGGCTTTGAGCCATGTATTATCAACCTCCTGAAGGGCTGAAAACTAAAGGTCAACCATGCCAACAGTCAATCATATCTAAGTGACCAAGTCCCAGTACAAATGCTGGACACCAAGGCTTGGGTGAGCTTCCCTGATTGGCAACCTCCATGAGTAGTGTCACACATCAGTGCCAGAAGTTGGCACTGTCCACAACTTCGCTGGCAGAGGATAACTGGAAGTTTCGTAAGTGGACTCTTCTGCGTGCCCCATGCACCTCCTCCTGTGTCCAGAATTGGTGGGTTCTTGGTCTTACTGACTTCAAGAATGAAGCCACGGACTCGCGGTGAGTGTTACAGCTCTTAAGGTGGCGCGTCTGGAGTTTGTTCCTTCTGATGTTCGGATGTGTTTGGAGTTTCTTCCTTCTGGTGGGTTCGTGGTCTCACTGGCTCAGGAGTGAAGCTGCAGACCTTCCTGGTGAGTGTTACCGCTCTTAAGGCGGCACGTCTGGAGTTGTTTGTTCCTCCCGGTGGGCTCGTGGTCTCGCTGGCTTCAGGAGTGAAACTGCAGACCTTCGCCGTGAGTGTTACAGCTCATAAAAGCAGTGTGGACCCAAAGAGTGAGCAGTAGCAAGATTTACTGCAAAGAGCAAAAGAACAAAGCTTCCACAGTGTGGAAGGGGACGCGAGCAGGTTGCCACTGCTGGCTCGGGCAGCCTGCTTTTATTCTCTTATCTGGCCCCACCCACGTCCTGCTGATTGGTAGAGCCCAGTGGTCTGTTTTGACAGGGCGCTGATTGGTGCATTTACAATCCCTGAGCTAGACATAAAGGTTCTCCACGTCCCCATCAGATCAGTTGGGTTCTCCAAGGCCCCACCAGAGCAGCTAGATACAAAGTGTCGATTGGTGCACTCACAAACCCCGAGCTAGACACAGGGTGCTGACTGGTGTGTTCACAAACCTTGAGCTAGACACAGAGTGCCGACTGGTGTATTTACAATCCTTGAGTTAGACATAAAGGTTCTCCCAGGCCCCACCAGAGTAGCTAGATACAGAGTGTCGATTGGTGCATTCACAGACCCTGAGCTACACACACGGTGCTGATTGGTGTATTTACAATCCCTGAGCTAGACATAAAGGTTCTCCAAGGCCCCACCAGAGCAGCTAGATACAGAGTGTCGACTGGTACACTCAAAAACCTCAAGCTACACACAGGGTGCTGATTGGTGTGTTCACAAACCTTGAGCTAGACACAGAGTGCCGATTGGTGTATTTACAATCCTTGAGTTAGACATAAAGGTTCTCCCAGGCCCCACCAGAGTAGCTAGATACAGAGTGTCGACTGGTGCATTCACAGACCCTGAGCTACACACACGGTGCTGATTGGTGTATTTACAATCCCTGAGCTAGACATAAAGGTTCTCCAAGGCCCCACCAGAGCAGCTAGATACAGAGTGTTAATTGGTGCATTCACAAACCTCGAGCTAGACACAGGGTGCTGATTGGTGCATTTACAATCCCTGAGCTAGACATAAAGGTTCCCCACATCTCCACCAGACTCAGGAGCCCAGCTGGCTTCACCTAGTGGATCCCGCACCGGGGCTGCAGGTGGAGCTGCCTTCCAGTCCCGCGCCATGCGCTTGCACTCCTAAGCCCTTGGGTGGTCGATAGGACTGGGCGCCGTGGAGCAGGGGGCGGCGCTCGTCGGGGAGGCTCAGGCATGGCGGGCTGCAGTCCCGAGGCCTGCCCCTCAGGAAGGCAGCTAAGGCCTGGCGAGAAATTGAGCGCAGCGCCGGTGGGCTGGCACTGCTGGGGGACCCAGTACACCCTCCGCAGCTGCTGGCCCGGGTGCTAAGCCCCTCATTGCCCGGGGTCGGCAGGCCCGGCCGGCTGCTCCGAGTGCAGGGCCCGCCAAGCCCACGCCCACCCGGAACTCCAGCTGGCCCGCAAGCGCCGCGTGCAGCCCCGGTTCCCGCTCGCGCCTCTCCCTCCACACCTCCCTGCAAGCTGAGGGAGCCGGCTCCCGCCTTGGCCAGCCCAGAAAGGGGCTCCCACAGTGCAGCGGTGGGCTGAAGGGCTCCTCAAGTGCCACCAAAGTGGGAGCCCAGGCAGAGGAGGTACCCAGAGCGAGTGAGGGCTGTGAGGACTGCCAGCACGCTGTCACCTCTCATTCCCTTGGCTGATTTTATTCTGTATCTTTTCACTGTAATAAATCCAACCATAAGTAAAAGCCCTTTCAGGAGTTCTTTGAACCCTTCTAGCCAATTATTTAACCTAAGGATGGTGTGGATCCCCAAACTTGCAGTTGATCTCGTGAGGGTGGTCTTGGGACCCCCAACTCCGTGATGGCAAAACGGCACTGTCCTCCAGTATTCATTCTTCTTTCTTACTTTTAGTAATGGAACACCTCTCCTGCTCCTCTTAGCAGGAGACAGAGTGCGCAACCAGAGACTACATTTCCCAGCCTCCTCTAAAAATCAGGGGTGGCCATGTGACTAGTTTCTGGCCAAGGAGGTATGACCAGAGTGATGCGTACAAAAATGAGCCATATTCCTAAAGAAAGCTGTTTACTTCTTTTTCTGGGATGCAGTCGTAAGGTAACCCAGCTTCAACCACGGGAATAAGGACAATACTCTATGGAATGGCTAAGCACACAGAGAAATGTGGAACCCCTAAAGCACTGAGGTGCTCACCCACTACAGACTGCCTATCTACCTCTGGACTATTACAGGAGAAAGAAAAACTTAAATATTGTTTGTCCCATTGTATTCTGAAGTCCCTGTTACAGCAGCTTAGCCTGTACCCTAATGCATAAGTACATCTGAGCATTTTAATATGATTTTGATTCAGTATCTACATAGAGACAATAAGATGTACTGTATAAAAAATATTTGGATATATTAAACCTGAAAATGTATTAACAAACATTTGTATGTCCCAGTTTGAGGCTGATCTGATTAAAAGGAAAGCGTCTGTCCCAAACAATTCAATATAACAAAGAGTTTTCTCTTACTCTTCTTGTTATTCATAACTACCAAAAAAAGATGCTTGATTCAACAAAATCAATAGTTAATACAAACTGAACGGGGCTTCCTGAAAGAACGACTAATGCTTTTCTTCCCTTCAATTACAGATTTCTATAGAAAGGGAAAGAAGTAGAGACACTGTTTTAATAAAGTACCTAGGAGGCTGGGCACACTGGCTCACGCCTGTAATCCCAAGATTTTGGGAGGCCGAGGCAGGTGGATCACCTAAGGTCAGGAGTTCGAGACCAGCCTGGCCAAAATGGCAAAATCCCATCTTTATAAAAATACAAAAATTAGCCGAGCGTGGTGGTGCACACCTGTAGTCCCAGCTACTCAGGAGGCTGAGGCAGGAGGATCACTGGAACCCGGGAGGCGGAGGTTGTAGTGAACTGAGATTGCACCACTGCACTGGCCAACACTGAGACTCTGTCTCAAAAAAATAAAAAATAAAAAATAGAAAGTACCAAAGAGAACTGCCTTCTCTAGTTTTCCAGCGTGCAGCCAAATCACCCACTTTCCAAACACCTTCCCCTCAATTTTCCTGCTTTCCTGTGTTCCAAACCACGTGGCCCAATTGCATTTATTAAGCATCTCCACTAGGATGTTCTATACATCTCAAAGTCAGCATGTCCATAAGCAGGATCAAGCTACAAAGGAACACAAAAGAATGTTCTGGAGATGACATGATAAAAATTAAAAGTCTAGAGGAAGGAGGAAGAAGCCACTGATCTTCACTGAGGAGAAGTGGTATAATCTCACAGGAAAGCCAAATGATTATCTGTAGAAAAGTTCAAAGTTGCAATAAATCAGGGATTCCAAAGGCCACAGTAGAAGAGCTAGTAACAGGAACAGAACTTAGCTGAAGAATAAAGGAAATAATATCAAAGAAGAGGGAAATGTATCTAAAGCAGTAATTCTGATACCTGAGCATGCATCAGAATCACTAGCACAGGGCCTGTTAAAACACAAGATGTTAGGCCCCAACTCCAACGTTTCTCATTCAGTGAGTCTAGGGCAGGGCTGGAAATTTGCATTTCTAAAAAGTTCCCAGGTAACGTTGATGCTGCTGGACTGCAGCACACACTTTGAGAACCACTGGTTTTGCCTGTACCTAAAAATGTATCTATAGTGGTGATAACAGAGAAAACGACAGTTCAGTGGTAATGAGAAAGATTATATACAGTAGAGAGAACGATGCTACAACGTGTCCTAAGTAGAATGAATTTCACATCAGGAGTAATGCAATTCACCAGGTGAAGGTTTTAATTAGATTGCAGGTGACAGGCTGGGCGTGGTTGCTCATACCTGTAATCCCAGCACTTTAGGAGGCCAAGGCGGGCGGATCACGAGATCAGGAGATTGAGACCACACTGGCCAACATGGTGAAATCCCGTCTCTACTAAAAATACAAAAAATTAGCGCGGTGTGGTGGCACTCCCCTGTAGTCCCAGCTACTTGGGGGCTGAGGCAGGAGAACTGCTTGAACCAGGGAGTCGGAGGTTGCAGTCAGCCAAGATCACACCACTGCACTCCGGCCTGGGTGACAGAGCCAGACTGTCTCAAAAAAAAAAAAAAAAATTACAGGTGACAAAATCTCTCCTGTCCTGCGCCCCACTTCCCCTTACCCCAAATTCCAGGTCTGAGCTAATGGTTTTTCTCCATTCACTTAGCATTTACTATAATCTATAGTTTTCAAGGTGAGTAAAATGAGAATAAACCACCATCCAAGGTTATCAGAGATTTGCATGTAACTATAATATGAGATCTATAATCCCAGCATTTTTGGAGGCCAAGGTGGGAAGATCTCTTGCGTGAGACCAGCCTGAGCAACATAGCAAGACCTCATCTCTACAAAAAAAATAAAAATAATAAAAAGAGCCAGGCATGGTGGCCCACACCTGTAGTCAGGAGGCTGAGGTGAGAGGATCGCTTGAGCCTGGAAAGTCAAGGCTGCAGTGAACCAGCCTTGAACTGCACTTGGCCTGGGAGACAGAACAAGACCAAAAAAGTAAAATTAATAACAATAATACAAGATCCTGCATTAAAGGCACTAATGGAATGCAATAAATGCACAGAGAAAACAGCCATAAATCTCATGTTCGAGAAGACACCCAAGAAAGCATCACTGAGAGGTAGATCTGAACTAAGAACAATCAGTAGGATTTTATGGGATAGAAGGTAGGTGGGAAGGGGTGACATGAAGGCAAAGATTTCAGGAAGAAGAAAAATTCATAATCAAAAACATAAAAGGGCCGAGTGCAGTGGCTCACACCTGTATCTCAGCACTTTGGGGGGTTTAAGGCAGGAGGACTGCTCAAGCCCAGGAATTCGAGACCAGCCTGGGCAATGAAGTGAGACCCCTGTCTCCACAAAAAGTTTGTTTTTAATTAGCCAGTCATGGTGGTGCATGCCCGTGGTCACAGCTACTTGGGAGACTGGGATGGGAGAACTGCTTGAGCCTGGGAGGTTAAGACTGCAGTGAGCCATCATCACGTCACTGCACTCAGGCCTAGACTATAGAGCAAGACCCTGCCTCATAAAAAATACAAAAAGGCGTTTAGGACAACATTCTAGAATTTACCAGTATGCAGGAACATGGCCAGATGTAGAGGTAGACAAACTAAGGTAGGTGAAGAAATATAACAGAAGGCCTTGAATATATCATACTAAGAAGTTTAAACCTTACTTTGTAAGTTTTAAGCAAGTGTAAATTGGGTGGGAGAGTTTCTGGCTCCTGAGCCTAGCCTACACCATAACCTATAAATCTTAGCAGAAGTCCCCACCTTGTGCATTCCACCCATACAAGTCATTAGATCTCTGAACTCACAAGGTAACTGGCATAAACAATGACATATAACTAAAAACAAATCCCTCAGAGCAACTGCAATTCAAAAATATAGTCAAACTCTTCTTTTCTGGACCTGCTATCAGTTCCAGCATTCAAAAATCCCTTTTCTCACAAATGCTTCTATTAAATGTAATTCCAAGTAAACATAAAGGGAGCAGAAGTTGTCACTGCTTCTGGAATTTTCCCTTGCTTACACTAAGAATATCATATATTTAAAATTATATACTTTTAAAAAAACAAAAACAAAACACTACAACATGCTACATTCTTCAAGACACCAGAAGTCTTTTTCAATGTAACAATTTAGCACACTATAATCTCTGAGAAACAGTGAGTTCCAAGATAATTCAATATAATCTTTAAGTGACAATCTGAAATAAGTTTAGGCATAAACAATATGCAAAAGAATATTAACCTCCAACACAGTAAACTTGATGTGTTAGAAACTATGACTCAAGTGCTAAAATTCGAAACAGCAATTAAGTTACTGAAACATTTCACAACCCTAACACAAATACATTATCAACACTTCCACCCTACCCATAAAAATCTCACTTCATAATTTCTTCTTCCAAATAACTAATGAATAATTACGTACATCTAAAAGTACAAATTCAAGAGCAATACCAAAATTCAGACTTTTTACAGCCAATTATTAAGCTTTAAAGTATCAAGTATACAGTTTATAACCCAAGCTACAAAATTTATGTAATTAAAACATTTAACTCAAGTGAATAACCCAAGTTTCAAATTATATTGTATCAATAAAAGAAAATCTTATGTAGTAATTCTCAACAGAAGGCAATCCTTCTACACATATTCAAATGCAACCTGTTCCAATTTTTAATACAACAGAGGTAACTGGGTTACTATCACTACTACTAGTCTTAGCTGTCATAAATTGAGCAAGTGTCTGTTCTCACTTCTTTAGCCAGCATTGTGTAATAAAGAATTTGGGGCCCAGGCACAGTGGCTCATGCCTGTATACCAGCACGCTGGGAGGCCAAAGGCAGGAGAATTACTTGAGGCCAGGAGTCTGAAACCAGCCTGGGCAACATGGGGAGATCCCTACACACACACAAAAAACTTTAATTAGCCAGGTGCGGTGGTGCGTGCCTGCAGTCCTAGCTACTGGGAGGCTGAGGCAGGAGGATCACTTTGGCCTAAAAGCTGGAGGCTACAGTGAGCTATGACAGCACCACTGTGACACAGTGAGACCCTGTCCCTAAAAAAACAAGAACAAAAAAATTTGACTGGCCATTGTCTGATTCCTGGAAAACTCTACTCTTGGAGTCTCCCAACTGATAGGAGTCTTTGTTATGCATGAATCCATAATAGGTCCTCCTTGGCCCACAACTGAGTTTCTATTAACAGGGTGACTCCCAGTAGGCTCCTAGTTTCAGGATGGGGCCTGGCCATGCTGAAAATGCCAACCATGTGAATAGTGGGTTGGGGCTTTGAGCAACCTGACATCAGCCTGACAACTTGACCTCCAGGGAGAAGGGGACTGGGGACTGAGTTCAATCATACCTATGTAATAAAACTCCCACAAAAACTCCAGATGCTGTAGAGTAAGTGAGGTTTCCTGGCTGGCAATCATTCACCACTGTACTGGAAGGATGACACATCCTGAGGACATGGAAGCTTCATGTTTGGGACCGTCCCAGATCTTGTTCTATGTGTCTCTTTAATTGGCTGGTCCTGATTTGTATCATAACTGTAATTCCAAGAACTGCACTTTCCTGAGGTCTGTGAGTCATTCTACCAAATTATCAAACGTGAGGTGTAGTGGGAACTCCGAAAGTTGTAGCCAGTTGGTCAGAGTGTGGATAACCTGCAAGTCCTAGAGTTTGTAGCTAATATACAAAGTGAGAAGAGTCTTGCAGACTGTACCCTTAACTTATGATGCCTTACCTAACTCTGGGTAGCGGGTGCCCAAATTACACTACAGCTATAAAATAGGATATGCTGCCTTACTTCTCTTCCCAAGACTCTTAGAATTAAATGAGAAAAAAGTTAGGTAAAAACACTCTTTAAGATATAAAACGTTAGTCCGGGCATGGTGGCTCACGCTTGTAATCCCAGCACTTTGGGAGGCCGAGGCGGGCGGATCACGAGGTCAGGAGATCCAGACCATGGTGAAACCCCGTCTCTACCAAAAATACAAAAATTAGCCGGGCGTGGTGGCGGGCGCCTGTAGTCCCAGCTACTCGGAGAGGCTGAGGCAGGAGAATGGCGTGAACCTGGAAGGCGGAGCTTGCAGTGAGCCGAGATTGAGCCACTGCACTCCAGCCTGGGTGAAAAAGTGAGACTCCGTCTCAAAAAAAAAAAGAAAAAAAAAAGAAAGAAAAAAAGATATAAAACGTTGTGTTTGCTTCAGCTGCACATACACTAAAATTGGAATGACACAGAGAAGATAATCATGGGAAAAAATTCTGTATTAAAAAATTTGCACTTTGGGAGGCCAAGGCGGGCAGGATCATCTGAGGTCAGGAGTTCGAGACCAGCCTGGCCAACATGGTGAAACCCCGTCTCTACTAAAAATACAAAACTCAGCTGGGCGTGGTGGCAGGTGCCTGTAATCTCAACCACTCCGGAGGCTGAGGCAGGACAATCGGAACCCGGGAGGAGGAGGTTGCAGTGAGCCAAAATCATGCCATAGCATCCAGCCTGGGCGACAAGAGCAAAACTCTGTTTCAAAAAAAAAAAAATTTTTTTTGTTAAGCTCCTTAAAATATTGAAGAAGAAATTGTTAAAATATTTGTAAAGTTCAGAACCGTCCAGGTTAAATGGCTTTAAAAAAAAAAAAAAGGCTTAAAATAAACAGCTAAGGAGTCATCGAGAAATTGAATTTATTGTAAGTAAAATACAGAACTTACTGAAAACCATTTAAAAGAGCAAAAAATCTAAATAGTTTCAACTACATAATTCAGACCAGTGCCTAAAAGATAAAAATGCATTAAGTCCATTCCTAGAAATAGCAAATGTAGAAATGACGGCGCTTACAGAATGCAAGATGTAGCCATTATTTTGTGACTAAACCTCCAAAAAGTTCATTTTAGCCTTGGGTATGATCAGGAATGACTGAGGTCAGTAAGCAACACTTTGCTTAATTGGATATCAGTTTGAATACGAACTACTCACATCACAACCAACTTTTTTTGCCCATCACTACCTAATATTTTCATTCAAGCACAAAGCCATGGGACCTGACTAGTCTTCAAAAGGTTTCTCAAAGCATCCTATGTGGATAAGGCAGTCTCCTGCCTATATGAGAAAGTATCATCTTCAACTGCATTATAATAGAAGACAAAATTTTTTTCTATTATGTTCCAATGATAAAATCAAGACTTTAAATCATAATTTTACAAGAACATATCGTTTTATTTTCCGCCCTCTTGAATATGAGATATTAAGTGTTGCTGGTCTTTCCCTCAGTAATGCAGGGAACAGTTTAGTGTAGCAGGGGAAAAAAATGGCCTTGGGGGGAAAACCTAGGCTCTCGTCTTATTTCTCCTCTTTAGCAGGCAAATGACTCTTGGGGTCTCTTTCCTCCAGTAAGATATAATGGCACTGCCTATGGAATCTGCAAGATTCTTTCTACCCCTGACATTCTGAGGTGCTGAGAAGCCAGTAACTCACAATTTAGATACTCTTACAAATTAAAAAAGCCTTGCAAGGAAATGTCAGAAACCATTAAAATTTATGTAAAAACATCCCACCTATGTGTTCCTCCTTATTGAAGGAGATTCAGGTAAAGATCTGCTATGTAGACTATTATCCTTAGCAAACTAACACACGAACAGAACACCAAACCCCACATGTTCTCACTTGTAAGTGGCAGCCAAATGATGAGAACTCATGAACGCAAAGAAGGAAGCAACAGACACTGGAGTCTACTTGAGCGTGGAGGGTGGGAGGAGGGAAACGAGAAGAAAAAGTAACTATTGTGTATCAGGCTTAATACCTGAGTGATGAAACAATCTGTACAACAAATCCCCATAATACTAGTTTATATAACAAACATTCACATGTACCCCAGAACCTAAGATAGAAGTTTAAAAAAAAAATTGCCCCATAATCAGCAGGAACACATCACTAGTAGCTTTTATTAAATATTTACTTGCTACCTCCAACTTAGCCTTAAAAAACTTAAGATATTTACATTTTTTTAAATCTAATGTATTATATGCAAAACTTTTTCAAACTGTTTACAAAGCTGAAGCACCAAGACACGATTCTTTGACTTATGTTTAATGACTCTTAAATATAAGTAAATGAGAAAAACATTAATTACGATGCAAGTCATCATCCTATTAAGACATTTCACACTTACAATACAGGCATTTAAGTATAGTAGTAGTAGTTAAATCAAAAAAATTAAAAAAACAAAAAATTAGCCGTAAATGATGAAGCTACCATTAGTTAAGAACACACGCTCACAAATAATGTGATAAATTTAACGGCAAGCTTCCAAACAAAAACCTTGTCATTTTTAATGTGCCCCACAGCAGACTGGTTATGACCTCGGGAACTAGCCTGAAATCTTCGCTCCTTTCTTGTGTAACCAGCCAAGTAACAACACCTCTCCAAATCTGTTTCTTTATAATGGTGCCAACCTTACATGGTAGCTGTAGATATTAAATAAGACACTGCACCTAGGAAAGAGCCTAGCACATAGTAAATAATAACTCACAATTATTAAATTTTGGAAGAAATGTTACACAAAGCAGCAGCCCTTTGACTTTAAAAAAAAATTTAGGCCTAGGGTTTAGGATCCTATTACTTGTTAAAGTTCAGACTGAGAAATGAAATAACAATCCTACAAAGAAGCATTTTACTAAGGACAAGTGAATTTAAAATAACTGGTATTATGCAAGTTCAATTACCACAGGCAGAATCTTAGTTTATGAGAATAATTCAAGTTGTATTAGCTCAAAGTATCCATTATTACAAAGTCACTGTCTCCATCAATTCTTTCTTCTCCTATTTCTGTATCTGCTAAAGAAAAATAAATCATACTATGAAAAGAACAGAAAGATACAAAGCACAGCTGGGTTACTTTAAGTTCCAATTAATAACCAAATATAATTTGAGGGGAAAAACCCAGTGAAAGAAGGGAGAAACTGAACACAACTAAAGATGATAAAAATTTCCTTCCCAAATACTACAAGACTCATTTCAACTGGATCTTCAAGGACTTTTCTGTCTGAAGACAGGAAGCCTCTAGCAAGTCCTTTCATCACCACAATCAGATCTCCAGCTGAACTTCAAAGGGAACTATATAGAAGCCACTCTGGTGGGCGGTTGTTGAGATAATCACTCTTAGCATCTTCTACAGATCGAAGAATAAAAAAACCTGACTTACACATTAAGACCAAACACCAGTCACCATTCTCAACAGTTTATTTTTTAATTTGCTCTAGACATCCACAAAATGTATTTTTTAAAGGCGTTCCATAAATATAATTTTGGTAGCTAACAAAAATTCAGCACCAAAGTAATAAATATAAAATTTAGCCAGACACAGTGGCTCACACCTGTAATCCCACCACTTTGGGAGGATGAGGCAGGAGGATCACTGTAGTCCAAGAGTTTGAGACCAGCCTGGACAACACAGTAGGACCCCATCTTTACAAAACATTAAAAAACTAGCCTGGCATGGTGGCACATGCCTGTAGTGTGAGCTACTCCAGCACCTGAGGCAGGAGGCTGGCTTGAGCCCAGGAGGTTGAGGCTGCAGTGAGCCGTGATCACACCACTGCATTCCAACTTGGGCAACAGAGCAAGACCCTGTCTCAAAAAATTTTTAAAAAGAAAAAAATTCAGTAAATCCACCTTTATCTCATGCCAAAATACAAAATCCTAAGTGAACAAGCTAATTTCAAATAGCTCTTAGAAGGTTTAAAATTACCCTGTTCTGGGCCGGGCGCAGTGGCTAATACCTGTAATCCCAGCACTTTGCGAGGCCGAGGCGGGCGGATCACGAGGTCAGGAGATCGAGACCATCCTGGCTAACACGGTGAAACCGTTTCTACTAAAAATACAAAAAATTAGCCAGGCGTAGTGGCGGGCGCCTGCAGTCCCAGCTACTCGGGAGGCTGAGGCAGGAGAATGGCGTGAAGCTGGGAGGTGGAGCTTGCAGTGAGCCGAGATGGTGCCACTGCACTCCAGCGTGGGCGACAGAGTGAGACTCCATCTCAAAAAAAAAAAAAAATTACCCTGTTCTAAGCACTTTACATATATTAACTCAATTATTACTCACCATAATCCTGTGAGGTAGGTATTATAGTCACCCTACAGAGGAGCAGAACTGAGGCACCAGCAAGTTATTAACTTGCCCACGGTCTCAATCAGTAAATGGTAGGAGCCAGAGAATTCTGACCCAAGCTGTCTGATTCCAGAACCAATATTTAAATCAACTATACTATTTATTTACTCAACAAGTTTTACTGACAGCCTACTATGTACCAGGCACAGTTCTAAGCTCTGGGGATAAAGCTGTGTACAAGTCAGACAAGGCCTCTGCTCTCTTGCTGAGAAGACGGCTGGCAGCAAACAAGTCTAAGGGGGGAAATAACTACATAAGTGGAAAAAAAAAAACCACAGTGTATCTTCACCTAGTAATAAATGCGATGGAGAAAAAGAGAATAAAGAATAAAAGATTATGAAGGAAGGGGCTGGTTCCTACTTTAGAATTAGAAAAGGCCTAAGGCGATGACATCTGAGCAGAAACACAAGACATGAAGAGCCATGACCACTTAGAGGAAGGGGCAGTCCAGCTAAAAGAATAGTAAGCATAACATCCTAAGGAAGAAACACTTTGTTCAAGAACCGGCAAAATCACTATGGGACTGGGGTAGGTTGCTGAAAGTCAGTCACCTAGTAAGAGTTAAGGTTAGAAGCTGGCAGCTGCCAAATCATGCTATGCCCTGATGGGATGTGCTAAGCGGCTAAGATTCAAATATAAGTGTTAACAGGAAGCTTTTGGAGGACACTGAGCAAGAAAGTGACAATCTGATTTACATATTTAAATCCCCTGATTGTCAAGGGGAATCCCTAGGGAACAGTCAGGGAGCAAGAGAAATAAAGAAACCAGTAAAGGCACTATGGCAACAGTCCAACCAAGAGATAATGGAACTTAGACTAGGATTCATGTACTGTTTATAAGTAGATGCTAACAGAAAAGCCTGCAACCTAATTGCCTCTAAAGAGCCTTTTTAGTATCCCTTTTCCCGTCTTGTCTCCGGACTTGCCTTTGGAAAAAAATAAGATTATTTTTTAATGTCCATGTTAACGCTTCAGTTGGTGCTATTATAGTAACAGAAAAAAAACTTTTCATTTTTAAATGTTCTGTTTAATATACCCTATGATTAGTAATACGCCACATATACACAACCATACATTCTTGAAAAGCAGAAAGAGCCACAATGCTCTTTAGTGTAGGACTAGTTCATTTATTTGGAGACAGGAGGTACCTGTCACCTCTTCTGATTACCTTTCCTCTCACGCTTTGTCTCTAGCACATCCTGGCTCATTCTAGATTGTGAACTCCAATAAACAGGTATACCGAAGGGAATATGTATTTACTGAGCACCTCCTGAGTACCATGGTGTCACTAGATGTCTCACGTTTAAGAACTGATTTAATCCTCAGCTACCCAAGGTGGGAAATGGTATCTTCATTCTACAAACAAGAAAAAATCAGAGATACTAGTAACTTAACTTGTCCACAGTCACCAGCTAACAATTTGCAGGGCCAGAAATCTAACCTCCATGTAACTGTGAAGTTCCTGTCTTTCCACTACAGCAGCTATCAAAGAAAGTGCTTTCAAATATATATTATATGTAGTCACTGCAACTTCTTATGAATAATGACTAGTTTGTTGCTGGTGAGGACAACGTTTCTTTAATTCTCTTATGTAGAATCAGAGTTTTGAAGTTGGAAGTGGGGGAAATGTAGTGATCTCATCTATTCAAGCACATTGTTTTTTAAAAATTATGTTCTACTTGAGATCTCCTAGAAATTAATCCTAAAAGAGCAATTCCCATCTTTACAAAAAAATTAAATATGTACGGTTTACCATAAAATAGCGGTTAAGGTTCTACAACAAAAGATAAGAGTTTGGTACAGACTCTACCCTCAAAGGTCCTACACAATAAGAGAAGACAGGGCTAAAAAGATAATCATAACACAGGAAAAGGCGCAAATAGCCTGAGAATTGAATGGAAGAGAGCCTTGTATACTGGAGAATGATTCCTGGAAGAGGAATTTTAGGTGAGCTCTTAAGTGTCCAGTAGAGGAAGACAGGGAACAATACGCAGCACTGGTGCTTGCACGGGCAAACCCAAGGGTATGTGTGAAAGGTTGGTGGACAGAGAGATGGTTCCCACAGACTGATTTGCTACATACAGCACTCCATAGAAAGAACCAAGGTTATGGTTGGTCCTACCCTACCTAAACAGGAAATGGCTTATTCTCGGAGACTAAAGTGCCAAGTCCAGAAAGACCAGATATACAGAATTACGGACTGTTACATAAAGTCTTTAATAGTTACAAGCCCTTGTTATGCTATGTGCTAGTCTGCACTATTTTCACCTAAATGAAACCATTTCTACTTAGTGCATGGCGTGAGAAGACGTGGAGATAAAGAGAATTAGCAGACGTATATTATCTGCAATTTATTTTACGGAGGAGTACATTAAGGAGTGTTATGTGAGATTATTTCTTTACAAACTGGGAATAGGTAGGAAGAGCAGCGAAACACAGCGCGGCTCGGTGCGCCCAGAGCGGCATCACTGTAACAGCACAGAAGTGGGCAAGGGGCGCTCGGAAGGACAGTTGGGGAACGGCGCACGGCGTATTTAGGGAACGGACAAGCGGCAAGGAAAAACGAGGGAGCAGCAACGCCTTCGGACATTCCGACCGGTTCCGGGATGCACCGGGGACGTCGAAGGCGGGGTGCGGGGAAACGCTGTGGCTAGAGTGCGGGTGGGAGCGGCGGCTCGGCCGGGTCGACATTCTACAAACGCTTGCGGAACGAACGCCCGAACGCGCGCGTGAATGAATGGCGCGGAACCGAATGGCTGGCCGAGGCGCCGGCGCAGGAGGAAGGAGTTTGCGGCGCGGTCTGCCCGGGCCGGGGGATGCAAGGAGCGCGGAGAGAAGGGCCGCTGCGCCAGGCATCGGCGCGGGGCGGCCATGGGGCCGGCCGCGCCATAACGGAAGGGGAGGAGAGGGGAGGTCACACATTACATAACCCGGCGGCTGCGGGCGCGAGGGGAGGGCGCCGCGGACAGTCCAGGCCGCGACAGGACGGCCGCGGGCCGGGGCGACGCGCCCCTCCTCCGCACCACCTCTGGCCGCTGCCGGGCGGGTCTGCGGCGCCTCCGGGCGACGCGTGTCCGGTCCCGCCCCTCCCCCACCCCGCCGCCGACCCGGGGGTCGCTCACCTTCCGCGTTGCCCCACACCACCATGCCCGGGCCCGGCCGCCTCCTCCGGCCTTGCGGACCCCGGCCCCGCCGCCGCCAGTGCCCTCGCCAGGGACCAGGGAGGACCGCTGGGGGAAGGCAGCCCCACCGCCGCGCCGCGCCGCGGTCCACGCTCCCCCACGCTAGCGGCAACCAACCCTGCGCGCGCTCCGCGGTGGCTCTCTGCCCCTCCCCCTCCGGCTACCGCGCGCGCCGCAGCCACGCCCCCTAGCGTCCCGCGCGCGCTCCCTGGCCCCGCCCACGCCCCTTCCGCGGCCCCGCTCGCTCTCACAGCCGCGCGGCGCACGCGCTCTGCTCCCCCCGGCCGGGGGCGACCCCAGCCTCGGGCGTGGCATTTCGGCACCCGGCGTCGGCCTCCGTGTTCCTCCCTTCCCCGGCCCCGCCCTCTTGTTCTGCAGCCGCCCGCAGGGGGCAGCGCCTGGGCTGCACGTGACTGTCTCGCTAGCTGGGCGGAGGGGAGCGCGGCGCGGGCCAGCCCCCGCAGTGCGCCGCCCGCCCGCCCAGCTCGGGTCACCCCCGCGCTTCGTCGCCCGGGTCGCGGCGCCTCGGTTGCCATTCGGACAGTGCGCCGCTCCGTGCACAGCGAGTCTCCGCGCCCGCCCCGCCTTGGGGCTCACCAGTGGGGAAGGACACAAGTGCAGGCATTGACCGGGCTTCAAACCCCGGTACTGTGTGAAGATGCGCCAAACACCCGGGTTTCCTCCTTAAGCAATTGATTTACAGGGACATCTAGTGGAGAAAGGGACACACATGAACTGTCTTTTTCCTATGTCGGGAGCAACCGAGAACCACTGCCCACGCAGGTTCACGGGAAGGAGCACGGCGCCACGGCGTTTTCGGGATTCGTGGCCAGCTCCCGCAGGGCACAGACACTATCTTCTGTCGTTTGAGTGCCCGCGCAGCATTGCACCTGAGTATTTCTAAACGGAGGGCCGGTATCCCATCCCATGTACAGCACTGGAGTTACCCGAGAAAGCAATTTTCTCCGAATATAAAAATAATATCCTATATTATGTATGCGTAAGTACAATTTTAATTGAGGGCCTTCTAGCAGAAAACAATCCGTCCGTAAGGACCACTTTCTCCCTCTTGGCAGGGTCGCTTTGAAGACTCCACATTGTTACATAATAGTCTTTATTGTTGTAATGCACAGACATGAAGATACTTTTTTTCCCCCTCATTCCTTTGCCTAAAATGCTTCAGAGTTTGCAGGTACTTAGGAAACGGTCAGTATTCTTTTGAAAACTGATTTGCAGAGTTGGAACTTGTTTACTAGCAAGACAGAGAATACTCAAATAGCTCATTTCTTTCCCTTTCGGTTTTTGCCATTTTATAGACGTCTATAAATGCACTTCAATTTCAGTATTCTCGTCGCTAATCCAACGAATTTAGGTTGCATACTTTTCAAAGACGTCATAACTTAAAACAAATGGCGTAATTGGTTTTTTTTCTTTTCTTTGAGACGGAGTTTTGCTCTTTTGCCCAGGGTAGAGTGCAATGGCGCGATCTCGGCTCACTGCAACCTCCGCCTCCCAGGTTCAAGTGATTCTCCTGCCTCAGCCTCCCGAGTAGCTGCGATTACAGGCATGTGCCACCATGCACGGCTAATTTTTGTGTTTTTAGTAGAGGGGGGTTTCACCATGTTGGCCAGGCTGGTCTGGAACTCCTGACCTCAGGTAATCCACCAGCCTTGGCCTCCTAAAGTGCTAGGATTACAGGCGTGAGCCACCAAGCCTGCCCATAATTTCGACAGACTCACAACCAGTTGCCGACTGCAACACCAAGAGGTCATCTGCTGAGATGCTACAGAAAAACTGTGGTAACCCCTTGTTATGGGTGAGTTTTGTTTTGTTTTGTTTTGGTTGTTGTTGTTTTGCTTTTTTTAAATGTCTAAATGGCAACATTCCTGCACGATTGTATTTCAGTTTTTTTTCCACTCTCGTATTCAAACCGAAGATCTTTTTTTTCTTCTTTCTGTATTTTTCTCAAGGAAGAAACACAAACCTTGAGCCAACTGACCTTGGCAATACCTTTATAGAATACAGTAAAATGGTATTAACTGCAAACTAGTAGGCAGCCTCCGTAAAGGAGGGAAAAAAATCGTGTTGCTGTCTACATAAAATAGGATAAAAAGAGAGATGGGGAATACATAAATAAAAATGTATTTATGGACAAATTCTAGCGTCCTTGTGGCAGGGTCTTGCTCTGTTGTCCAGGCTTGAGTGCAGTGGCAAGATCATAGCTCAGTGTAACCTCAAACTCCTGGTCCCAAGCGAACCTCCCACCTAGGTGTTCCAAAGCACTAAGATTACAGGCATGAGCCACCTCACCCAGTCCAGAGTTTTATTTTTGTCCGTTCCAGAATATTCTGTTTTATGCCATCACATAATGAAGTCCTCTTGTTTCAATTTCATGCACCCACATTTATTCACCCACTTATATATTTATATTTATTCTCATAGGATTATCTTTCTCATGTGAGGGCAGTCAGGCTGACCTTTGGGCCACTCTGGGGGTCTAGAGATGGCTATGCTGGACCCCCACACTTGGAGGAGTGCTTGGAGGCACTGTATCTTATTTCTGTTTTCTGAACCTCATTAAAATTCATTTCATTACTGCTATCTCAAGAGGCCTATGAAAGTGCCGACCAGTGACCTTTGGAGGGACAGCCATGGATAAGGACATGACTTCTGTCCTTTCACCTCTGTATCTGGCAGTAAACTTTCCTTGGAAACATTTACATCTAGTCTCTCAAATACCAAAAACAAACAGCATGAAGCTATTAAAAACAGAGGTTTGTACTCAAGTCCCTTGGCTGATGTAGACACAATAACATGTGATTTACTCCATAGGAAAGAGTGTGTTGATTGTAATAAGGATTCAGTGCATTATGCTGAAGGATGAAATAATAAGGGAGAATGATCTCACACCCACAGAAACTTAGGAAGTTGGAAGTGGAATTGGTTCACCAAGACTGAACTCTTTCAAACATACCATCATGTTTGACAGTATGACTGAACTCTTTCAAACATACATGGACAGGTGTATATATCTGTATTTAAGCAACACTGTTCACAGATTTTAGGATGATTCAACAATTAGTCATGGTGTGCATTCTGTATGCCTGTCCACCTGTGCCAGACCCTGTAGGGTCAACAGCGGACAAAATACATTGCCTGCCCCCAAAAAGCTCCCAGTGTAGTGAAGGAGGCAAACAAGTAAACAGATAACTGCAGTACAGGCTCAGGGCTGTTACTTGAGGGCAATCTATGAAGCACACAGGACAGGTGTCAGGGAGGCTTCCTAAAAATGTGACATCTCAGTAAGGTCTGAGAGACTAGTCCAGTTGGTTAGGAAATGCCATTTCCAGAGGGAGCGAGATGTGCAAAGGCAGAGAAAGGAGGGAGAACAGGGAACATTCTAGAAACTGCAGAGTGCAAAGTGCAGAGTGGTGTGGGCTGTGGGGAAGGGTCCATGTTGAAAAGGGAGGTTGGGGAGGTAAGTAGGGGTCAGTGCATGAAGGGCCCAGTGTTAGTCTGTTCTCACGCTGCTGTAAAGAACTTCCCTGAGTCTCAGTAATTTATAAAGGATTGACATTTAATTGACTCACAGTTCCATATGGCTGGGGAGGCCTCAAGATACTTACAATCATGGCAGAAGGGGAAGCAGGCACCTTCACAAGGTGGTGGGAGAGAGAAGAGAAAGCAAAGGAGGAAGACCCCCTTAAAAAACCATGAGATCTAGTGAGAACTCACTCATTATCACAAGAACAGCATGGGGGAAACCGCCTCCATGTTCCAATCACCTCCCTCCTTTGACATGGGGTGGGGGTGGGATTACAGGCCCCTCACTCAACATGAGGATTACAATTTGAGATGAGATTTGGGTGGGGACACAAAATCAAACCACGTCAGGCCCCATAAAGTATCTTACTGCATTTTGACTGTATTCTGAGGGTGCAATGAACCCTTGAAAAGTTTTAAGCAATAAAGTGAGTTTTGAAAGTCTCTCTAACTGATGCATGGAGAATGGGTTTGAGAGGTGGTCACGGGGTCTTGCAATAGTCCAGGTGTACCGGTGCAGCCTAGAGAAAGCAGGGGGCTAGTTTTCACCAGGGTAGGGCGTCTGTAAAGCAATATAATGCAACAAGAAGAGGGCAAGGAAGTTAAGAGTGTAGGCAAGCAGGGAATCATAATGATTGATTGTGGAACTTAAGCTGAAGGGGAAAGAGCACATGCCAAGGGTAGGTGGAGGTTGCTGAAAGATGATATCAATGGATGGCGGCTGAAGGGCAGGCGTGGAGGTTGTTTGAAAGGTTCTTTGGAGTCAGGTATTTACATTATGTGTGGCAATGACAAGATTGCAGAGGGAGTTAGTGGCTGAGATACAAGGGAGGACAAAGTCATGGAAGAGCGAAGTTCAAGGATATGAGGGGCCAGAGTGAGAGAAGGATCATCTCTGTGTATATCGAAATCATCAAGAATAAAGACTGGAGTTGTGTTGGAGGAAGGGGCAGTGAGCCAGAGTACTATCTTGATGGCTCCAGGTCAGAAGGATAAACATCATTCAGTATACTCCATTCTAATATAGTAGTGGTCCTAGGACAGAGGTTCCCAAACATTCTCTGTTCATGGCATCCTTAGTACCTCAGTAATTTTTTTCCCAGCATCCCTAAGAGTTTTGCCAAAAGCTGTATCTAACAGTTTTGCTTATTAAATAGGTAGGGCCAGGCCAGGTGCAGTGGCTCTAGAGTGGTAATTTTTTTTACCAAGTGGATATACTCTTCAGCAATCTTTCACCACATGGTTTCAGCATCTATTAGTGATTCTGGCCCGAATAAACCATTTTATTGATGTCTCAGTCCATTTTGGTTATTGTAAAGGAATACCTGAGTCTGGTTAATTTATAAAGAAAAGAGGAAGGCTGGGCACGGTGGCTCATGCCTGTAATTTCAGCACTTTGGGAGGCCGAGGCGTGTGGATCACTTGAGGTCAGGAGTTTGAGACCAGCCTGGCCAATGTGGTGAAACCCCGTCTCTACTATAAATACAAAAATTAGCTGGGCATGGTGGTGGGCGCCTGTAATCCCAGCTACTAGGGAGGCTGAGGCAGGAGAATCGCTTGAACCCGGGAGGCAGAGGTTGTAGTGAGCCAAGATCGTGCCATTGCACTCCACCCTGGACAACAAAAGCCAAACTCCATCTCAAAAAGAAAAGACAAAAAGTTTATTTGGCTTACAGGTCTGCAGGCTGTGCAAGAAGCATGGCTCTGGTATCTGCTTTTGGTGAGAACTTCAGGCTGCTTCCAGTCATGGCAGAAGGCAAAGGGGAACCAGCATGTCATTCCAAGAGAGGAAGCAAGGGAGAGCGAGGTCCCAGGCTCTTTTCAACAATCAGCTCTCTCGAAAACTAATAGAGCAAGAACTCATTCGTTACTTTCAGGATGGCACTAAGCCACCAAACTGTTCATTAAGGATCTGCCTGCATGACCCAAACACTTCCCACTAGGGCCCATCTCCAGCATTAGGGATCAAATTTCAACATGAGTTTTGGAGGGGACACACATCCAAACTATATCTAGTGGGTTGCAAAGGATGTTTTCCTAATTCCATAATTCCTTCTGCATTTATTAGTTGGCATTCTTCAAAGAACCTCCCATACTAACTGGGATAAACTATAATTTCTCCTTAAAAAGCAGCCAAGCAGAGTCTCAGCCTCCTGGATATCAGCTGTGTTCCGAGATGTGACTCTGATGGGCCACTTTCCTACCTCTTGCTGACTCTTAAATTGGACAACTTCCGCCTCTGACTCAGCATTTGAAATTAATTTCCCATGTGGGAATTTCCAAATAATCCTTACTAAGAATCGATGTGTGCAGGACAGCCCAGCCACTGGCTTTCCCTCATAATCACAGCAATGACCCCAAGAAGTGCCCAAAGTTTGGTTATGTGTGACTAGTTTGTGTCTAAAAATGAGACCAAATGGTGCTTCTAAAAAATTCCAGTGACTTTCCCAAAGCTTTTTTGCTGGTCATTTTCCCACAGTAGATGTTTCATTTCTAAATTGTTGTATACTCTCATTTGGTCTTTCTGTATTGTTTTGTTTATCATTTATTTTTCCCTTCAAGGTAAACGTGCTTCTTCCTATTTTGAAATCTTTCAAGTTTCACCTATATCTCTGTTTATTTGCTGAATACTCCTGAGACAGTAATATCTGGGCTTGGCACTCTGCTTGGCTGAAATACATTCTGCCTGTTAATCATTTCTACTATCAGCACCCTTTAACTCAGCCTCCTGGATATCAGCTATTGTTCCTAGATGTGACTCTTCATTTTGGCACTTCTCTACTCTCTCCCTCTGTGAGTAATGAAATTGTCTTTTCAAAATCTAGTCTGTCTTTATCTCTTTTGTACTTTGAACCCTTCTTTTTCCCTGTGTAATATTTTATGTCTGTGTATATGGTTAAAAAGCCTATGATTATGAATACTGCGTGCAATATTGAGCCTCTTGATTTTTAAAATATTTTCCTGATTAAACTCATATCATGATTAATTCTGCTTGTCTTTTATAATTCTCATCTTTATTCTGGCTTCTTCATATTATTTTTCTTAAAAGACCAGAAACAAAAGTCTTCTCTATTTTTTCTTTCTCTTTCTTTTTTCTCTTTCCTTCCTTCCTTCCTTCCTTCCTTCCTTCCTTCCTTCCTTCCTTCCTGTTTTTCTGTCTTTCTGTCTTTCTTGTCTTGCTCTGTGGCCTAGGCTGCAGTGAGTGGCATGATCTCAGCTCACTGCAGCCTCCACCTCCCAGGGTTCAGTGATTCTCCTGCCTCAGCCTTCCAGGTAGCTGGGATTACAGACACGCATCACCAAGCCCAGCTAATTTTTGTATTTTTAGTAGAGATGGGGTTTCATCATTGTTAGATATGAGTTCTAAATGGCTTTTCAAAGAATCAATATGTCAGTATGTTCAATTCTTTACCTTCTACTTTTAAACTTAACTTCCTCATAAAGCAACCTGTTCCACCCTGATTCTTTTTTTTTTTTTTTTTGAGACGGAGTTTTGCTCATGTTGCCCAGGCTGGAGTGCAATGGCACGATCTCGGCTCACCGCAACCTCCGCCTCCCGGGTTCAAGTGATTCTCTTGCCTCAGCCTCCTAGAAGCTGGGATTACAGGCACGCATCACCACGCCCACCTAATTTTGTATTTTTAGTAGAGATGAGGTTTCTCCATGTTAGTCAGGCTGGTCTCGAGCTCCCAACCTCAGGTGATCCGCCCACCGCGGCCCCTAAAGTGCTGGGATTACAGGCGTGAGCCACTGCGCCCGGCCTCCACCCTGATTCATTTCAATCACCAGCTCCACCCTGACTCATTCCGATGACCTGCTCCACCCTGACTCATTCTGATTACCTGCTCTGTCATAACCATTTTTCCCGCCAAAGCACTTACCCCATCACTCTCTTTAAATTAGCCAATTGGAATTAGTTTAGCCTGTATGGTCTAACCCTAGCCAACAGGGGAATGACACAGCAACAGGGGCCACATGCATCAGAGATAAGAACGCCTTCCCCTCCCTTGTCCAGGTGTGCGCTCACCATTGCTCCATCTGTAAGGGTGGACCCTTCTATGAAAGTACCTTGCCTTGCTGAGAATTAAAAAGAAAATTTTATATTCGAGTGCTATTTCTTTTGCGGCGCTGAAACTTTATATATATGACTTTGGGGGCTCGCCCGTGATTACATTCCCCTCCTGGGACGGTCTCTGGTTCTCTCTCACGAGGAGGCATGTGCCCTGCCCCTTGTTGTGGCCTCAAGGGTGAGAAATCAGAACCTACCCAGTGCGAGGAATAACCCAGCTCTCAGCAATGTGGAGGGGAAAGAAAAAAAAACAAAACTGGCCAGCAACGTAGCTTAAAGGATCCTCACATACCGTAGCGATGACTCTGTGCACAGCCCGAGGAAGAAGCCGCAGGAGCCGTTAAAGTATTTCCTTGGTGGTCGGAACCAAGGTAAGAAAGCTGCGGGAGGTGTGGGGAGTGAAGTACTTCTTGGTCGGGTTGGCTTAGAGGTTAAAAAAGAGGCAAGACGTCCCCATTGTGGGGATTTAACTTCACACAAATCTCCAGTAGTAGAAAAGGTAAGAAATTTCCAGTGGGGAAATTGAGCCTCACCCCAAAAGACAAGAAATTTCCAGTGGGGTAAATTGAACCTCACCCCAAAAGGCAAGAAATTTCCAGTGGGGGGAGCCTCACTCCAAAAGGCAAGAAATTTCCAGTGGGGGAAATTGAGCCTCACCCTAAAAGGTGAGAAATTTCCAGTAAGGGAAATTGAACCTTGAACCTTACCCCAAAACCATCAAGATGGGAAATACCCCAAGCAAGACAGGGAGCAAGGGGAATAAAGATGGTAACAAAGATATCCCCCCAGATAGTGCCCTAGGTCTCATGCTAAAACACTGGAAAGATAATGAAAGGACTAAACATAGGAAAAAGCAACAAATGATAAAATATTGCTGTTTTATTTGGACTCAGGGACCCATCCTCAGACCCTCAATCTTCTGGCCAAAGTTTGGGTCGAAAGAGAATGTAACGTGTCAGCTTCTAATCTGATATGTTAATGATAAAAGTCCAGTGTCTCAAGAAGAACTAGGCTATGCCCTTTGTTGGAGGTAAGGACCTGCCCTCCTTTTTCCCTTAAAAACAAATAGGGAGGAACCCAATCTGGCACCTCAAAATGAAAAGTCAGAGGAGCCAGCTCTCATGCCTCAAGACTCCAGCACATGGGACCCCTGAGACTATCTCCCCCACTCATTGTCCCCAACCTTTCCCCTCAGCCACTGCTGCCTCAGATCCCATTCCAAATTCCCCGTCTACTCACGTTATCCCTCCTCTTTATAACCCTGACACTTGGGAATTACCATCCCATCTCAGCCTGTTCCTTCCCAACCTAAATACCCCTTTCTAAAAGGACTCCAGCATGAAGGAGAACTATGTAAAAAAGATATTCAGAATTTCCCATTTCCCTCCATACCTAAGAGGTCAGCCCCGACCCTCTTCCCTTTGAAAGAGGTACCACAAGGAGGGGGCGCCATTGGCTTTGTAAATGCTCCCTTAACCAGTTCAGAAATCTGGAATTTTAAAAAGGAGCTTAAACCACTGCTAGATAACCCTTATGAAGTGGCAGACCAAATTGACCAATTCTTAGGACCTCAGTTATACACTTGGGTCGAGTTAATATCCATCTTGGGCATTCTGTTTTCAGGGGAAGAAAGTATGATTCATAGGGCTGCTATGGTAGTTTGGGAACGTAAGCACCCTCCCAGTGAAAACATTCCTACTGCGAACCAGAAATTCCCCACCCGAGACCCCTGGTGGGACAATAACAACAACAGCAGATCACCAGGAAAATATACAGGGCCTAAGGGAGATAATAATAAAAGGAATTCGGGAATCAGTACCCTGAACCCGAAATCTTTCTAAAGCATTTGATATACAACAGGAAAAGGATGAACGGCCTATGAAATTCCTAAACAGACTAAGGGAGGAAATGAGGCAATATTCAGGCATCAATTGGATGATCCCCTTGGGCAAGGAATGTTGAAACTCCAATTTGTCACTAACAATTGGCCAGACATTTCAAAAGAGTTATAAAAGATAGACAATTGAGAAGACCGTCCCTTAAGTGAGCTTCTCGGGGAAGCTCAGAAAGTGTATGTGAAAAGGGACGAAGAAAAATGGAAACAAAAGGTAAAATGTATGTTTCCATCTTCCAACAGATGGCTCCAAACCCAGGTACTTCCAGCTAGTTTCCAGGTAGCCAGAAACTATAAAGGGTCCGAACCCTCTTTTAAAGGATCCCAGCCTCCATCTGGAGAACCAAGGTTCTCATCTACCAGGCCCCCTAAAGAGTATGGGGGAGCAGGGTTAAAGAATCCCAGAACTAAGAGGGAGGAAGGACAAGATAGGTGCTATAGATGTGGAAGAACAGGCCACTTGAAGAGAGGATGTCCTGAACTAAGAAAGGAGAAAGAAGCCCTTCCACTCATGACTTTCGAGGAAGAATGGGGGATCAGGGGCTCTGTCTCTTTTATCTTGAGTCCCACCAGGAGCCCTTGATAAATTTGGTGGTGGGACCTAAACATGAGCCTATCACCTTTTAGTCAATTCAGGGGCTGCTCGCTCCTGTTTGTCCCCCCCCACACCCCCATCTAATGTTGCCACCTCTTCAGAGGAACTTTTAGTCTCCAGGGTAAAAGGGGAAGGAGAGGGGAGAACAGCAGCATAAGTGGCTGGCAGAGGCAGGGAAAGACCAGCAGAGAAGAGAGAGAGAGAGAGGGAGGAGAGAGAGGAAGAGAGACAAAGAGGGAGTCAGAGAGAGAGGAAGAGACAGAGAGACAAAGAGGGAGTCAGAGAGACAGAAAGACACAGAAACAGAAAAAGAGAGTAGTAAAGAGAAAACAATGTACCCTATTCCTTTAAAAGCCAGGGTAAATTTAAAACCTATAATTCATAATCGAATGTCTTCTCCGTGACACTATAACACTCCAATACCACCTTGTTGTCAGTGTTAACAAGGGCATAGCCTGAAAGCACTGAGGCAACTGATAACCCGTAGCCTTCCTTTCAAAAATCCTTAACCCAGTAACCCGCGGATGGCCCAAAGGCATTCCGTCTGTAGCGGCAACTGCTTTGCTAGCAGATGAAAGCAGAAAAATAACTTTTAGAGAAAACCTCGTTGTAAACACACCTCACCAGTTCAGAAGTATCCTAAGTCCAAAAAAAAAAAAAAAAAAGCAAAAAGGTAGCTTACTAACTCAAAAATCTTTAAGTATGGGGCTATCCTGTTAGAGAAAGATGATTTAACATTAACCACTGATAATTCCCTTAACTCAGCAGGTTTCCTAACAGGGGATCTAAATCTTAATTACCATACAAAGGTCCAACCAGACCTGGGAGGAACTCCCTTCAGGACAGGAGGATAGATGGTTCCTCCCAAGTGACTGAGGGAAAAAGACACAATGGGTATTCAGTAATTAATAGGGAAACTCTTGTAAAAGCAGTTAGGAAAATTGCCTAATAATCGGTGTGCTCAAATGTGGGAGCTGTTTGCACTCAGCCAAGCCTTAAAGTACTTACAGAACCAGGAAGGAACCATCTATGCCAATTCTAAGTGAATTTGGACTAAACAAGGTTTATTAATAGCAAAGGATAATTGAAATCCCAAACTTACAAGGTTTTCAACAAAAGTAAAGTTTGCTAAAAGTTAACAGTGTAACATGTATCATCCTAACTTCTAATCTTGTGGCCTTAGGCAGTCTAGTCCACAGACATGAAGGAAGTTCGCTTTGTAAAAGAATGGTTATCATCTTTGGGAAAAAAAAAGGGGGGGGCATGGAGAATTTATGTAAAAAGAATGCTATATGGTAAATTCTTGTCCTAAAATAAATTAACTGGTTGTTTAAAGAAAGGGATGTTTGCAACAAGACAAAGTTGAGGCATGTAGAATTGTCCGTGGAAGTCGTGAAATAGAAATTTGTATTATAAAAGGGGATTTGTGCAAGAAATGTTGTATAATTTAAATGTATTTAGGTATCCTGAATGTAAAACTATTGAAGAAACAGTTTATGTGCAAGGTGTATAAGGAAAGTAAAATATACTTTTGGTAAAAGGATTATAAGGAGGAATAAGAATGTGGATTTTTACCTACATTAAAAGGTTAAAAAATTGTTTTGAAGGTTTTAAGCAAGTTTAAAACGTTAACTGTGAAGGAAATTCTGTGTGTAAACATATTGGCTAAAGTTATAAGGATATCATCCAGTTTTTCTGTGAATTGGACATTAAAAGCACAATGGGTTTTTCTTAAAGCACTAACCTGCTCTTTAACAAAAATTATAAAAGGTTAAAAAGAGTCTATAAAAATCTTACCTTATGGTCAGATATTAAAATTAGATAAATATGTCTACAAGCTTTTATTAAAATTGAGTTTAACATTAATAATACACTAATATAAAGGTGAAATTTAGTTTATCTGGTATAAAAATCATACAGGAAGCATTGTCAAATATCAAATGGTGTTTGGCTTTCTTTGGTCTAAAAACTAATAAAAATAGGTGATAAAGGAAATTTCTCAGTAAAAAGTCACCAAGAACTATAAAGTCCACTGCTGATGTCCCCACATTTCTAACAAAAGATCGATTTCTTAGAAATTATATACTTGGTTTATCTTCCACTTTGTTTTCCCTCAAAACTAAAAGTCTTTTAGCACAGGTACCACCCCTAGAATTTCCAGTAAACCAGCACCAGCCTGAGGATCACGTTCTCATCAAAGGGTGGAAAGAAGGAAAACTCAAGCCAGCCTGGGAAGGACCCTACCTTGTGCTGCTAACCACCAAGACTGCTGTTCGTACAGCAGAAAAGGGATGGACTCATCACACCTGAGTCAAGAAAGCACTGTCCCCTACAGAGTTGTGGGCCATGGTCCCAGGGGAAAACCCTACCAAACTAAAGCTAAGAAAAATTTAACTCTTTCATCTATTCTATTACTGTTTCTTCTTTCCTAGCTCTATTGCTGACCATCTAGTTATTAACATAACCAAGTTAATTGTGCCTCAAACTATTGCATTTAATGCTTGCCTTGTTATACCCTGTGGGGGCCTGCCAAGTCAAAGACAGCTCTCGACTTCAGAAAAGTACCGCTGTCCCTCCTGACTGTCCTCAGACTGGGCCTTAGTAAATTGAGACCATTTAATCCGGGGAGATTTTGATAAAGACCCCAGTGTCAACCAGGAGTCTTGCCCCCCGATGTAGAGCTTTTATGCCGTAGTTGGTAGCAAAGATGGACTGCCCCAACCGGTTTTTGTAATTTCCTAAAACCATGTATTCATCTTACTAGAGGATCATAGAAGTTAAAGACTTAAACTTTGGCAATTAAGACAGGATACCAACGTGCAAATGCCTGTTTGGAATGGATCAAATATTCTGTCCCCACGTTAAACAAAAGCAATTGTTATGCTTGTGCACACAGCAGGCCAGAGGCCCAGATTGTCCACTTTCCACTAAGATGGTCTTCCAGTTGACCAGGCGTAGGCTGCATGGTAGCTCTTTTCCAGGATTCTACAGCCTGGAGTAGTAAGTCGTGCCAAGCTCTCTCTCTCTGCTATATCCCAAAGTCCGGCACCTTGCGGGTCAGCCCCCAAAGGCCATCCAACTTCTGTCTCCCAACCCTAAGTTCACTTCATGTCTCTCATGACAGGGAGGAAACAGCGTTCCTTGGAGACCTGAAGGGATGCAGTGAGCTTAAGAATTTTCAAGAGCTTATCCAGCAGCCCTTGTTCATCATGAGCGGATGTGTGGTGGTATGAGCAGATGTATGGTGGTATTGTGGTGGACCTTTACTGGACACTCTGCCAAATAACTGGACTGGCACTTGCGCTTTAGTCCAATTGGCTATCCCTTTCACCCTGGCATTTCACCAACCAGAGGAAGGAAAAATAAGACATCGTAAAGCGAGAGAAGCCCTTATGGATCTTTCAACTCTCATGTCTATTTAGATGCAATTGGAGTCCCACAGGGAATACCAGATCAATTTAAAACCCGAAGTCAAATAGCTGCAGGATTTAAGTCAATATTTTGGTAGGTGACAATTAATAAAAGTGTAGATTGGATAAATTATATCTACCACAACCAACAGCGATTTATTAATTACACTAGAGATGCTGTTAAAGGAATAGCTGAACAATTAGGGGCTACTAGCCAGATGGCTTAGGAAAATAGGATAACCTTAGACATGATATTAGCAGAAAGAGAAGGAGTTTGCATCACGATTAAAACTCAATGTTGAACCTTCATCCCAAACACCACCACCCCTAATGGAAATATAACAAAGGCATTGCAAGATCTTACTGCTCTGTCCAATGAGTTAGCCAGCAACTCAGTGGTAAATGACCTCTTTACAGGATGGCTAGAAAAGTGGTTCAGTAAATTCTTACTTCCCTCACAGCCATAATGGGTGTACTTATTCTTGTCAGGTGCTGTGTCATACCGTGCATCCATAGTTGATACAGAGGCTCATAAAAATGGTACTTACTAAAACCTCCCTTAACTATCCTCCACCTTATCCAGAGAAGCTGCTTCTTTTGGAAAATCAAGCAAAACAACTAAGCCAAGACATGTTAAAACAAGTTTGAAAAGAAAGCTGTAAGGAGATACCAGGGGATGGGTTGTTAGATATGAGTTCTAAATTTGTTTTCAAAGACTCAATATGTCAGTATGTTAAATTCTTTACCTTCTACTTTTAAACTTAACTTCCTCATAAAGCAACCTTTTTCAATTACCTGCTCCACCCTGACTCATTTCAATCACCTGCTCCACCCTGACTCATTCTGATTACCTGCTCTGTCATAACCATTTTTCCAGCCAAACCACTCACCCCATCACTCTCTTTAGCCAATCGGAATTAGTTTAGCCTGTGCGGTCTAATCCTAGCCAATAGGGGAACGGCATAGCAGCAGGGGCCACGTACGTCAGGGATAAGAACCCCTTCCCTCCCTTGTTCAAGTGTGCACTCACCATTGCTCCATCTTTAAGGGTGCACCCTTCTATAGAAGTACCTTGCCTTGCTGAGAATTAAAAAGAAAATTTTATATTCGAGTGCTATTTCTTTTGCGGCACCGAAACTTTATAACAATCATGATGGCCAGACTGGTCTCGATCTCCTGACCTCAGGTGATCCGTCCACCTTGGCCTCCCAAAGTGCTGGGATTAAAGGCGTGAGCCACCACACCTGGGCTATCTTTCTTTAATTGAATATATTTCTGTAACCATTTTATCTTTTTAAAGTTATTGTAAATGAATTGTATTATGTTTAATATTTCAAGACTACATGATACAATCATTTCAACTCACCTTTAGTTTCAAAATCTTTAAAGTGAAGGTTTTAATATAATTTTGGAGCTAGATAATATATTGTGTACTATAACACTTTCATTTTCAGACCAAGACTTTGAGGTCCAGAGAAGTTAAATTATTTGTCCAAAATTAAACAGCTCATTAGTTACAACATCAGAACGAGAAGCCTGGTTCCTGTCTTCCTGTCCAGTGCTCTTTCTACAGCAGGACTGCATCTCCATTTAAAGTGTCATTTATGTTTGAATACCATGAGTATAAGTCATTTTCACATTGTGTATATTTTTCCCCTTCAGTATTCATAATTAGAACACTCACAAAAGAAATCTTCCCATAAAATTCAATGTCCCTACAGGTCCCCAGAGTTGTCATTGACAGTGAACAGTGAAAGTCCCTGGGCTTTATGTTCCGTTCTGCTGCTGATTTGGTGTAGAACTTTGAAATTATTTCCCCCTTGGGCTTTCCTAATGTGTTGGATTCCAGTTATAGACAGAATCTCTGAAAGCCCTCATCTAAGTCAATCTATTGAGAAAAACGTGTATACTAAAAGGAAAAATAGAAAATTAAAAAGACAGTTGAAAAACAAGATATACAGCATCACTTACGACATTAAATTTGAGGGAGTGCACTTACTTTTAATCCAGGAACTTGATCCTCATGTCTCTCACGGTGGTTAAGGGTATATTTCTAAGCCGCTCCTCCTAAGTGTAATAATAACTTACATAGATTATTGATCTATCTTGGCCAGAAAGCACAGCCTCTGGAACATCTGATGTAAGTGTTATAAAGGACTGACCTATAGTTAACTGACCTAACTACGAAAATAATCATTTGTTAATTAAAAAAAAATCAAACAAGGTGGCTTCCTGTTAAACTCTTGATTGAACACATGTTAGTTTCTCTGGCCCTTTTCAAATATCATAAAAATGACTAATTTTTTTTAATAAAAGGGACTTAAATACACAAGGAAAGGAGACTGGGAGAGGAGAGGAAATGTGTACGAAAGTTTGGAAGCTGGAAATCAGAAGGTGCGTGGCCATATACTTGACTGACCAGGAGAAGCTGAAGGCCAGTTGCCAGTGGGATGACAGGAGGAACAGGAGGGCTCTCAGAAATTGGAAGTTCCATGTCCCTCTGAAGGCAGAGATGGAGGCGAGACCGTAAACAGGAGGATGGGTTGGAAGCCCGCTCCTCTCCATCCTCTCCATCTCTACATGGCAGCCAAGCAGAGAGCCACGCCCAGATATTATTGTCTCAGAAGTGTTCAGCAAATAAACAGAGATATAGGTGAAACTTGAAAAAAATCATGAGAAAAAACAACTCATATGAAGAAAGATTTTGAAATAGGAAGAAGCACATTTACTTTGAAGGGGAAACAAAAACAATAAACAAAACAACACAGAAAGACCAAATCAGAGTATACAACAATTCAGAAATGAAACACTTACTGTGGGAAAATGACCAGCAAGAAAGCTTTGGGAAAGTCACTGGAATTTTTTGGAAGCACCGTTTGGTCTCATTTTTAGACACAAGCTCGTCACACATAACCAAACTTTGGGCACTTCTTGAGGTCATTGCTGTGATTACGAGGGAAAGCCAGTGGCTGGGCTGTCCTGCACACATCGATTCTTTTTTTTTTTTTTTTTTTTTTTGGAGACTGAGTCTCGCTCTGTCACCCAGGCTGGAGTGCAGTGGCGCAATCTCGGCTCACTGCAGGCTCCGCCTCCCGGGTTCACGCCATTCTCCTGCCTCAGCCTCTCCGAGTAGCTGGGACTACAGGCGCCCGCCACCGCGCCCGGCTAATTTTTTGTATTTTTTAGTAGAGACGGGGTTTCACCGTGGTCTCGATCTCCTGACCTCGTGATCCACCCGCCTCGGCCTCCCAAAGTGCTGGGATTACAAGCGTGAGCCACCGCGCCCGGCCACATCGATTCTTAGTAAGGATTATTTGCAAATTCCCACATGAGAAATTAATTTCAAATGCTGAGTCAGAAGAAGAAGTTGCCCAATTTAAGAGTCAGCAAGACATAGGAAGGTGGACCATCAGTGGACCCGGGACCAGGACATCACTGCTCAGAAAGTCTGTTAGGCAGGGCACGGTGGCTCATGCCTGTTAAATTTAGCCTAAAGCTGCCTCTTTACATATTTTAAGTTTGGCTTAAAGATTTCTCTGTACATGGTGAACTCTAACAAGTGAAAGTATGAACAGACCATAGCCTACACTTGTGCCAATCACCAAGTTTTGGGCAATTAAACGTAGCCAACTGTTTGAACTGTGTTCAAATAACGCAAACGCCAACCTGTAACCAATCCAGCTGTTTCTGTACCTCACTTCTGTTTTCTGTTGGTCACTTGACTTTTTCTGTCCATAAATCTTCTTCCACCACCTGGCTACACTGGAGTGTCAGAGCCTACTCTGGGTCGGGAGGCTGCCCAATTTGCGAATCGTTAATTGTCCAATTAAACTCCTTTCGATTTAATTTGGCTGAGGTTTTTCCTTTATCACACCTGTGATCCCGGCACTTTGGGAGGCCAAGGTGGGCAGATTGCTTGAGCCCGGGAGTTTGAGATTAGCCTGGGCAACATTGTGAAACCCTGTGTCTACTAAAAAATACAAAAATTAGCTGGGTGTGGTGTTGGGCCCCGGAAGTCTACCAAGGAGGTGGGGGCCGGGGGTTGGCTCAGGCAGGAGGATCGCTTGAGCCCAGGAGGATGAAGCTGCAGTGAGCCCAGATGGTACTACTGCACTCCAGCCTGGGTGAGAGAGTGAGACCTTGTCTAAAGAAAAAAAAAAAAAAAAAAAGCGTTAGACACTAAGGGAGGAACTTGGGAAGGGTAGTAGGAAAGGAAGAAAGAATGAGGGAAGGGCAAAGAAAGGAGATTTTGAGGTGAACAGCACAAATCTGTGCAATCTGGTTCCCACTCCTTAGCAAAATTCTATTCTTGGCATCAAAGACCTGTATCCTGTCCAATGCCTCCTTTCTCACCACTCTGCAACCAAGCTGGACGCCTTTGTCTCATCTTAGGGTCTTTGCCCTTCAGTTCCTGGAATACTCTTTCCAGGCTCTCTGGCCAGCTCCTGCTTCTCACTCAGGTCTCAACTCACAGTTCACTGCAGCAGAGCCACCTTCCCCCACCATTCCGTCTAAAGTTGCCACCACCACCCCTTGGTTCACTCTCCATCACACCACCATCCCTATCTGCTGTCTCTCCTCTTACACACACACAGGTGGTCTTTGTCATTATCTTCCCTCATGGGAATATGAGCTCCTTTCAAAGAAGGACTCAGTTGTCTTATTCAGCACTATGTCCCTGCACCTGGTATGCATTGCTTGTGTGAATGAATGAATGAATGAATGATAATTATTTAGTACCTACTAGTTCTTCCAAAATGTCTTTTCTTCCAAAATGCCGCCATCTTTATTCCCATAACTACAGTCTTGGCACAATCCCTCATCTCTTCAATCTGAGGTAAGCACAGTTGTTTCATAATTACCCAGAATCCCGCACGTTACTTCCAGATGATTCTTCCTAAAGCATCGTCTTTGTTTTGAACTCTCCCTAGGATGGTTTTGTCGATGCCTGTCAGTCAAAGACCACCAGGGACACACTGGTAGTTGAAGAAGTTGGGTTTATTACTCATTGCAGTGAGGGAGAACACACACAATGGGGACTTATGGGTGTCTCGGACAAAGAGCGTGAGAAAGAACCTATTATGTGACTTGGCCAGGCATGGTGGCTCATGCCTATAATCTCAGCATTTTGGGAGGCTAGGTGGGTGGATCGTCTAAGGTCACGAGTTCCAGACGAGCCTGGCCAACGTGGCGAAACCCCATCTCTACTAAAAA
>NW_026652290.1:43420304-43435441 GCF_009828535.3 Hylobates moloch | reverse complement strand
CCCGCCTCGGCCTCCCAAAGTGCTGGGATTACAAGCGTGAGCCACCGCGCCCGGCCACATCGATTCTTAGTAAGGATTATTTGCAAATTCCCACATGAGAAATTAATTTCAAATGCTGAGTCAGAAGAAGAAGTTGCCCAATTTAAGAGTCAGCAAGACATAGGAAGGTGGACCATCAGTGGACCTGGGACCAGGACATCACTGCTCAGAAAGTCTGTTAGGCAGGGCACGGTGGCTCATGCCTGTTAAATTTAGCCTAAAGCTGCCTCTTTACATATTTTAAGTTTGGCTTAAAGATTTCTCTGTACATGGTGAACTCTAACAAGTGAAAGTATGAACAGACCATAGCCTACACTTGTGCCAATCACCAAGTTTTGGGCAATTAAACGTAGCCAACTGTTTGAACTGTGTTCAAATAACGCAAACGCCAACCTGTAACCAATCCAGCTGTTTCTGTACCTCACTTCTGTTTTCTGTCGGTCACTTGACTTTTTCTGTCCATAAATCTTCTTCCACCACCTGGCTACACTGGAGTGTCAGAGCCTACTCTGGGTCGGGAGGCTGCCCAATTTGCGAATCGTTAATTGTCCAATTAAACTCCTTTCGATTTAATTTGGCTGAGGTTTTTCCTTTATCACACCTGTGATCCCGGCACTTTGGGAGGCCAAGGTGGGCAGATTGCTTGAGCCCGGGAGTTTGAGATTAGCCTGGGCAACATTGTGAAACCCTGTGTCTACTAAAAAATACAAAAATTAGCTGGGTGTGGTGTTGGGCCCCGGAAGTCTACCAAGGAGGTGGGGGCCGGGGGTTGGCTCAGGCAGGAGGATCGCTTGAGCCCAGGAGGATGAAGCTGCAGTGAGCCCAGATGGTACTACTGCACTCCAGCCTGGGTGAGAGAGTGAGACCTTGTCTAAAAATAAAAATAAAAAAAAAAGCGTTAGACACTAAGGGAGGAACTTGGGAAGGGTAGTAGGAAAGGAAGAAAGAATGAGGGAAGGGCAAAGAAAGGAGATTTTGAGGTGAACAGCACAAATCTGTGCAATCTGGTTCCCACTCCTTAGCAAAATTCTATTCTTGGCATCAAAGACCTGTATCCTGTCCAATGCCTCCTTTCTCACCACTCTGCAACCAAGCTGGACGCCTTTGTCTCATCTTAGGGTCTTTGCCCTTCAGTTCCTGGAATACTCTTTCCAGGCTCTCTGGCCAGCTCCTGCTTCTCACTCAGGTCTCAACTCACAGTTCACTGCAGCAGAGCCACCTTCCCCCACCATTCCATCTAAAGTTGCCACCACCACCCCTTGGTTCACTCTCCATCACACCACCATCCCTATCTGCTGTCTCTCCTCTTACACACACACAGGTGGTCTTTGTCATTATCTTCCCTCATGGGAATATGAGCTCCTTTCAAAGAAGGACTCAGTTGTCTTATTCAGCACTATGTCCCTGCACCTGGTATGCATTGCTTGTGTGAATGAATGAATGAATGAATGATAATTATTTAGTACCTACTAGTTCTTCCAAAATGTCTTTTCTTCCAAAATGCCGCCATCTTTATTCCCATAACTACAGTCTTGGCACAATCCCTCATCTCTTCAATCTGAGGTAAGCACAGTTGTTTCATAATTACCCAGAATCCCGCACGTTACTTCCAGATGATTCTTCCTAAAGCATCGTCTTTGTTTCGAACTCTCCCTAGGATGGTTTTGTCGATGCCTGTCAGTCAAAGACCACCAGGGACACACTGGTAGTTGAAGAAGTTGGGTTTATTACTCATTGCAGTGAGGGAGAACACACACAATGGGGACTTATGGGTGTCTCGGACAAAGAGCGTGAGAAAGAACCTATTATGTGACTTGGCCAGGCATGGTGGCTCATGCCTATAATCTCAGCATTTTGGGAGGCTAGGTGGGTGGATCGTCTAAGGTCACGAGTTCCAGACGAGCCTGGCCAACGTGGCGAAACCCCATCTCTACTAAAAATAAAAAAAAAAAAAAAATTAGCCAGGCGTGGTGGTGCACACGTCTAGTCCCAGCTACTCAGGAGGCTGAGGCAGGAGAATCGTCTGAACCCAGGAGGCTGAGGTTCCAGTGAGCCAGGATCGTGCCCCTGCTCTCCAGCCTGGGCAACAGAGCGAGACTCCGTCTCAAAGAAAGAATAATAAAATAAAATAAAAAATAACCTATTATGTGACTTGGCTTTGGTTGAGTGATCTGAGGAAAGGCCCAAGGAAGTGGGGTATGCTCTATATTGGATGTTGCCAGAAAGCAGGGGTGATTCTATGATTTCATGTCTTAATAAATCTTTTTTTTTTTTGAGATGGAGTCTCACTTTGTCACCAGGCCGGAAGGCAGTAGTGTGATCTTGGCTCACTGCAACCTCCGACTCCCAGGTTCAAGTAATTCTCCTGCCTCAGCCTCCCGAGTAGCTGGGATTACAGGCACATGCCACCATGCCCAGCTAATTTTTGTATTTTTAGTCGAGTTGGGGTTTCGCCATGTTGGCTAGGATGGTCTTGATCTCCTGACCTCATGATCTGCCTGCCTCAGCCTCCCAAAGTGCTGGGATTACAGGCATGGGCCACTGCACGTGGCCTTCTTATAGACAGACATCTTATCTATAGGGAGAGGAGTTTAGAACTAGGATAAAGTTATAATTGGTAAAGAAGCAACAGCCACTCATTTGGGTGGGAAAGGGGGTATTTGGTATTTTGTGATTGGGAGAGTGACGTTGTTTTGCCTGTGCTTAGATCAAATTAGGAAGTAGCCTTGCTTTTTGTCATTTTATCACGATCTCATAATGGCTTTGTCTGAGATTGGGATTCTGTGACATTGTTTATACCTATCTAATAGGAGATTAACATGCCGAGTTGGGAGAGTCAGACCTGCTCCTGAATGTCAGGGGCTGCCTTTTTTTTTCTTTTTTTATTCCTTTTATTTCCCTTTTGGCCAACGGCAGACAAAGTCAGACCACAGGACATTAATGATTACGTCCAGATTTTCATCATTGCCAAGATATTGTTGATTAAGATCAGAAGATTGCCCGTTGAATGTAGCCTCTGATTGATCTAGGGTTAATCTTTCCTTTACCTTCTGTTGTAGGATGAGTGGCTGAACCTCTGATGAGACAATGGCTGCACAGAAGCATTTAAGACTCTGGACAGGATCCATCAGCCCACTGCACCACAGGCCATTATCAGAAGCAAAATGACAATTAGTTTTTACATTATGGTTTGAGGCCAAGGGCTTAGATTATGAAACCCAGGCAATGAAACCATTTCCCATAATCCATCTGAGACAGCCAGATGGTTTTTTCTTTTAGCTTAGTCATTTACTGTTCTATTTACCCAGAAGTATTTATATAGGTGCAGCTGAAATGTTTGCTGTGGCACAAACTCCTGCTTGGCTGACTAAGAGAAAAGCAAGGGCTATACAATTGTTCATGACAACTCTAGCTAATGAGCTTAGATTAGTTTGTTTGGCTCCAAGAGCAGGAGTAGTGTTGTTTACAACTTCTGCTAAAGTCAGGGACAAATTTCAAATTTCAAGCCACTTTTTTTAGATACGGGGTCTCCCTGTTGTCTAGGCTGGAGTACAGTGGCGTGATCATGGTTCACGGTAACCTCAGACTCCTACATTCTCTCTCTTTCTCCCACCTCAGCCTCCTGAGTAGCTGGGACTATAGGTGTTTGCCACTACACCCAGCCAATTTTAATTTTTTTTTTTTGGTAGAGATACCATCTCACTTTTTTTTTTCTTTTTTTTTCTGAGACAAAATCTGGCTCTGTTGCCCGGGCTGGAGTGCAGTGGCATGAACTCCACCTCCTGAGTTCAAGCAATTCTCATGTCTCAGCCTCTTGAGTAGCTGGGATTACAGGCACACGCAACCACACTTGGCTAATTTTTGTATTTTTTAGTAGAGATGGAGTTTTGCCAAGTTGTCCAGGCTGGTCTTGAACTCCTGACCTCAGGTGATCTGCCTGCCTCAGCCTCCCAAAGTGCTGGGATTACAAGCATGAGCCACTGTGCCCAACCAGGATCTCACTATGTTGTTCAGGCTGATCTTGAACTCCTTGGCTCAAGTGATCCTCCTACCTCAGCCTCCCAAAGCACTGGGATTACAGGCGTGAGGCACCATGCCCAGCCTCAAACCACTTTTCTAATTGTATTATTCCTATTATAGGAATCACAGCTTGCAGAGTATACATGAAGAGGAAATGAGGTATTTCTCCTGAATGTTCCCCCAGATAATTTGTGTTTGCTTCATTTTGGAGGCTTCTGGATATCCTTCTCAAGGATATAGGATCCAATAGAAGGATGATAGTTTTAAATATCTGGAAATCTCTGACAATTGCTCTGAATACACAGGATCAGTGAGTGTGAGGTAGGGAGGTAGAGGCTTGATGTCCATTTAAGGAGTAGTATCCTTAGTGCAACACAGACTGAATTCCCTTGAGATTAACAAATCCCTTGAGTGGAATTAAACAGTTCCTGCAAGGCAGGCTGAAATATTTCTGAAGAGAACAAACTATCACGACCAGGATAGCCCAACATTAGTGTTTATTATGTATTGACTAGACTTTGCTGATAGGATTGTGATGATCTCAATAGAAACATTTCATTGATAAAGTTAAGATTAATTTTTTGCAAGATTAGAGGTTGGGATTAATGACTTGAGGAAAACTCCAGTACCAGAAGGGTTCTGTAAAAGGGAATTTTCATTCTAAAGTATTTAAAGGAACAGCTGTTATATTTTTGTCCACAGGGTCAGTTAGGGGATTACAGATTCAGCAATCCATTGGCTTCAGAGCCACAGCTGTGATCTGGGAAAAACATATGAAAGTTTTGCTTTTCATTAAGGAATACAAGAAGATCACAATGGTCAGAAATATTAGGATGGGTCAGGCGCAGTGGCTCACACCTGTAATCCCAGCACTTTGGGAGACTGAGGTGGGCAGATCACAAGGTCAGGAGTTCGAGACCAGCCTGGCCAACATAGTGAAACCCCCGTCTCTACTAATAATACAAAAATTGGCTGGGTGTGGTGGCACATGAAAAAAAAAAAAGAAATATTAGGACGAAAATAAGAGGCATTATATTAGTGTTCTAGAAGGTGTTGAAGTGGTACATTAGACAACATTGTATTGTTCAGGGAAATCAGAAAATTGATGACGAATCTGAAAATGCATCTTTTTCCCTCATCTTCAGGAGAAGCTGTCCACTTTGGAGCTTCATTATTTGTTCCATAATCTGGGGTCAGTGCTGTCCATTTCTGAAGTTGACAAGTTCTAGAGAATTCCTAAGAATCTTCAGTTTAAGGCTTCAGATGAAATGGATGTTTAGTAGTCAGGAGGAAGAGATGTGTATTTTTTTTTTTTTTTGAGACGGAGCCTCGCTCTGTTGCCCAGGCTGGAGTACAGTGGCGCAATCTCAGCTCACTGCAACCTCCGCCTCCTTGGCTCAAGGGATTCTCCTGCCTCAGCCTCCCTAGTAGCTGGGACTACAGGCATGTGCCGCCGCACCTGGCTAATTTTTGTATTTTTAGCAGGGACGGGGTTTCACAGTGTTAGCCAGGATAGTCTGGATCTCCTGACCTCATGATCCGCCTGCCTCGGCCTCCCAATGCGCTGGGATTACAGGCATGAGCCACTGCACGTGGCCGAGATGTGTATCTTTTGAACTGGGAAATGTGAATCAGAGGACCATTACTTTGGCGTTAGACTGCTATGTTATTTGTTAATAGTACCTGATAAGGTCCTTTCACTGTGATTCAAGGGCAGTCTTTCTCTAGGGTCTTTTCCAGAAGACTAAACCTCCATGTTGCAGATTATATAGAGGTGTTCAGAGGGTGGTTTGGAAATGCACCTTTTGCTTGTTGATGAAGTAATTAATCATATCTGCCTGTAGAAAGATAATGTGTTAGCTTCCTAGGACTACCAAAACAGAATTCCACAAACTGGATGGCTTAAAACAACAGAATACAGTTCTGGAGGCCGGAAGCCTGAAATCAATGTGTTGAAGAGCCATTCTCCCTCTGAAGGCTCTAGGGAAGAATCCTTCCTCTCCCTAACTTTTGGTGATTGTTGGCAACCCTTGGGTTTCCTTGGCTCCAATCTCTGCCTCCATCACCACATGGCCTTCTTTCTGTGTGTGTCTCTATATCCAAATTTCTCTCTCTCGCTCTCTTTTTTTTTTTTTTTTTTTCTGAGACAGTCTTGCTCTGTCACCCAGGCTGGAGTGCAGTGGTGCAATCTCAGCTCACTGCAACCTCTGCCTCCTGGGTTCAAGCGAATCTCGCACCTCAGCCTCCCTAGTAGCTGGGATTACGGTCACACATCACCATGCCCGGCTAATTTTTTGTATTTTTAGTGGAGATGGGGTTTTGCCATGTTGCCTGGGCTGGTCTCGAACTCCTGAGCTCAGGCAATCTGCTCGCTTCGGCCTCCCAAAGTGCTACGATTACAGGCATGAGCCACCACGCCCAGCCCAAATTTCTCTCTTCTTAAAAAGACATCTGTTGGCCGGGCTCATGCCTGTAATCCCATCAATTTGGGAGGCCAAGGTTGGCAGATAGCTTGAGCCCAGGAGTTTGGGACCAGCCTGGGCAACATGGCAAAGCCTTGTCTCTACCAAAAAGTACAAAAATTAGCTGGGTGTGTCATTGTGCACCTGTAGTCCCAGCTACTTTGGAGGCTGAGGCAGGAGGGTTGCTTGAGCCCAGGAGGCTGAGGCTGCAATGAGTTGAGATCACACCACTGCACTCCAGCCTGGGCAACAGAGTAAGACCCTATCTCAAAAAAAAAAAAAAAAAAGCATGAGGACACCTTGTAATCGGATTAGGGCCTACTGTGATCTATTGTGACTTAATCTTGATTGCATCTACCAAGATCCTATTTCCAAATAAGGTCATATTCACAGGTATCAGGGGTTAGGACTCCAGCATAAATTTTAGGGGAGACAATTAGGGTAGAATATAAGACTGGGGGTGAAATTCCCAAATACATGGGGCAATCCGTTATTAATTCATAAAGAGATAATCTGTGGGTTTTCAGAGGGGGTTCGTTTTATAGACATTAAATCTAATGGTAATACTTCAGGCTATGGGAATTAAGAGTTCCTGAGTGCTTTGCTAATTTTATTTTAGAATTCCATTAGTTCTATTTTTTCCCTGAGGATTACAGATAATGCATTTTTGAGTAAAAAACAAAACTTTACAGAGTATTAATAATACTAATAAAAAGAATGTCCTTCTCTCTAGAGAGATAAGTGGGAATTTCCCAAGTTGGAAAAACAAAAGCAAGATTTTTTTTTCTTAGAGGCATAGCTCTCTGGCAAGGAGAAGATTCAACCTGCTCTGAGAATAAATAGACAATAACCAGAACATATTCATAACCCAGTGCAGGAGGCATTTATGTAAAGTCCGTCTGGAGTGTTCAAAGGGCCCTCGAGGTTTGATTTCTGTCCATGCTGATCTTTACAGTTTTGCCAGGATTGTGTCACTGGAAGGTAGGAGATGTTTTGGAAACATCCTCAGCAATACCTCTAAATTTAGCCCGCTTGTGTTAGTCTAATATTGTTGCCAATTTATTTCTGCTATTACTTGTAATATCATGAAGCATCTTTACTAAATTCCATTTTTCATTTTTTGGAACTACTGGCAGATCATTCTGCAAGTGCCAAATATTATCTGTATGCAATGAGCATCCTAATTTTTTCCATTTGCTTTTTTCCAAACCAGGAGCTTGTCTCTGACAGTCAATAATAGCCTTTTTGAATTCTCCAAGGCCTCTCTTTTCTGTGTTATTACAGGAACAATTATGTTTGGCTAATGTTGCCTTTTTTGGCATAGTGGTCAGCTAAAGCACTACCATGAGATTTGGGATCCTTGCATTCTATAAGCAAGGAAATAACTATAATAAAAGTGGAAGGTCATAAATTTAGGGCCCAGCCCTAAGTTTCTATTTTTAAAAAGAAACCATCCATGAATAAAATTACATCAGCTGGCTGGGTGTGGTGGCTCATGCCTGTAATCCCAGCACTTTGGGAGGCCGAGGCAGGCGGATCACCTGAGGTCAAGAGTTCAAGACCAGCCTGGCCAACATGGAAAAAACCCCTCTCTACTACAAATACAAAAATTAGCCAGGCATGGTGGTGGGTGGCTGTAATCCTAGCTACTGAGGAGGCTGAAGCAGGGAGAATTGCTTGAACCTGGGAGGTGGACGTTGCAGTGAGCTGAGATCGTGCCACTGCACTCCAGCCTGGGTGACAGAGCAAGACTCCACCTCAAAAAAAAAAAAAAAAAAATTACGTCAGGGATATCTGGGTAATTGGTAACAAATCTATATAAAATTCAGGTAAATCTGTAAGACACACTTAATTGTGAAGTTCTCCTTCAGGTAAAGGAAGGGGAGTGGCTAGGTTTAGAGTGTTGCAGTGATAGTGATGTTTGAAGGTGAAAGCATAGCATTTAATAGGATGTCAGGCAGCTAGCTGAGAAATGCTGACTATTTTCCAATAATAAAGGAGTATGTACATGGGAAGTTTCATGGAGAAACTAGAACTGTGCCACCTGAGGCTTCCATAAATATGCTGGTGCTGCTACAGTTCTTAGACAAGATGACTGTGTCTTAGCTACTGGATCTAATGGGAAGACTGAAATAAGAAAAGGGCCTCTGATGGTTGTCAGGTAATTGAGTTAGTATTCCTAGTGTTTAGACTTTTTGTAACAAAATAGGAAAAAGGTTTATGATAAAAAGGTGACCCCAGGTTTGGGGACTGTTGCAGAGACTTTTTTAGGTTTCAGAAGTCTTATTATATGAATCTTCCTAGGGTAAGAGGTTCAGGATCTAAGGACTTAATTCACGGAAAGGGGTTGCAATGGCAGAAGAGGTTGGCACCCATCACCCATAATATCCAGTCACCCTAGGAACCCCCAAAGTTGCTTTGTACTAGTTGGTTTGGGAAAACTGAATAATTTGTAATTTTTATGCAGCGAGAGATTTGCCTTCTTGTGATGGTGTGTGCCCTAAATAATGAACATTTTGTTGTTGCTATTGTTGTTGTAGCAGAATTTTAATTTCTCTTTGAAGGGTTTATGTCTCTTCTGAATTAAGGTCTTTAATAAATACGCAAAATCAGTCTTAAAGTTTTGCTCATTTTTTTGAACATAGTAAAAGATCATCTACATATTATAGTAGAATAGACTCACAAGGAAATCTCAAATCCTTGAGGTCCCAATTAAGAACCTGAGAGAAATAAGAGAGGATCTTCAGTAAATCCCTGAGGCAAAACAGTCCAGGTACAGTATATTGTTGATTTTCCCATGAGAAGGGAAATAAATATTGACTGCCTAAATCTAATGGGATGCTAAAAAACATAAGCCCATCACAGTGACATGAGTGGCTTTGGGTAGTATTGAAGACAAAATAGAATTTGAATTAAGGACCACTGGGAAAAGAGGAATCACGATCTTATTTATGGCCCTCTGGTCTTGCATAAATCAATATCTATGCCTATGAGGCTTTTTACAGAGCAACACTGGAGTATTACAAGGGCTGGTGCAAGGAATAATGAATGAGTCCTTGTTTATAAAATCTTCCATCATGGGCCTTAATGCTTTCTTAGCTTTGGGCTTTAAAGGGTATTGAGCAAGAACAGGTAAAGGTTTAGAAAAGTCACTTTCTGCTTTGATGGGCTTGCTCCCCAGAATGCTTCCCTTATCACAACTCTTGTACCAGAGAGAATCAAGGACCTTACATAATTCCTCAAATAGACAATAAACGTACAGGGACAAACAAAGTGCCATATAAATTGCATTATTAAAGGATCATGCCTGGGAGAGTTTTTAGGTGCTTTTAGAAATAGCCTATTTGAGGAACATTTGAGTTGGCAGTTCCATTCACAAAAAAGATCCCTCCCGGCCAGGCGCGGTGGTTCACACCTGTAATCCCAGCACTTTGGGAGGCCGAGGCGGATGGATCATGAGGTCAGGAGATCTAGACCATCCTGGCTAACAGGATGAAACCCCGTCTCTACTAAAAATACAAAAAAATTAGCCGGGCGTGGTGTCGGGCGCCTGTAGTCCCAGCTACTCAGGAAGCTGAGGCAGGAGAATGGCATGAACCCGGGAAGCAGAGCTTGCAGTGAACTTAGATTGTGCCACTGCACTCCAGCTGGGGCAACAGAGTGAGACTCCATCTCAAAAAAAAAAAAAAAAAAAAGATCCCTCCCAATGCAATGTAGTTGTGTGGTGTCACAGAGAAGAAATGCATGCTGACTAGCGAAGGGGCCAAGAATTACAGTCACAGGTTGCATAATGGGAAGGTTTTGAGTGCTGTTTGAAATTCCAGAATAGTTTAGTGACTTTAAGGAAGATGGGTAGGAATCACAGTAGAATTTATAGCAGAGCAGCAGCTGTACCTATCAGAAAGATTTGCTTTCTCCCTCTATCATTAAAGATAATCCTCCTTAGTGATTTGAAGGAGAAATTGGGCACTATAATATTGCCCAGAGTCCCTTCATTATTCCTATTTAGAATAACAGAGAAGCATTACTTCTGTTTCATTTTAGTTACGATGGGTTACTTTTCCTAGTGTTCTCCCCTTTGTGAAGTGCAGTTGGCCCTCTGTATCTGTGGATGACACACCCATGGATGTAACAAATCTCTGATAAAAAATATTTGGGAAAAAAATGAAAAACAATAATACAATAATAAAAAAATACAAATTAAAAACAATGCAGTATAACAACATTGTATTAGGTATTATAAGTAATCTGGACATGACTTAAAGTATAGGGGAGAATTTTATAGGTTATATGCAAATGGTACACCATTTTATTTTAGAGACTTAAGCATCTGTGGATTTTGGTGTCTTCAGCAGGTCCTGGAACCAGTCCCCCTCGGATATCAAGGGAGGACTGTACAAGTAAGTATTTTTGTCAAAGGGAAAGTTTTTACTGTCTCTTGAGGTAGAGGAGGATAGAAATAATTGCTTTAATGGTTACATGATGTGCTTTGTTTGTGTGTTTGTTTTCCTTTTGGGTATCTGAAGCCTCTTCAAAATGTTCAGCCAAATGTTGAAGTTCAGGCAATATGGTAATTTGTAAGCCATGTTTTTTGAGTTTATATTCCATATCTGTCCAACAAAAAAGGTGGAAAGGGCACTAGAAATGCCAACATCAGGTGTTAACCTAGAACACTATCTAAATGTGCTCATTAGTCTGTCACCAAAGTCTCTTTGGTGTCTCTTTTGCTATTTGGAAGATTGAATCAAGGTCCAGTTTATTTTCTTTATTATTTGTATTTTTAAAATTAAAATAAAATTATTGCAGTAATAGTGTTACCATTTTTATTTTAGCAGGAAGGTCTTGTGTTATAATTCAAAGAGGTTGTCCCCCATCTGCTGTATTTTAAATACTCCCAATTGAGTAAAATGCATTTGATTTTTAAAAATTAAGTTTTATGTGTGAATTCACATGCAATTCTGAGAAGTAATACAGACAAATCTCATGTATTCTTTACTCTGTTTCCTCCAATGGCAACATCTTGCAATTATAATACAATTTCACAAAGATATTTCCATTGATACAATCTACCCATCTTGGTCAGATATCCACAGTTTTACTTGTATGCATTTCTGTGGGTGTGTGTACTTAGTTCTATATGATTTTATAGGTAGGTGTAGGTTTGTGTATTCACCACTGCAGTCAAGATATAGAACAGTTCCGTTATCACAAGGACCCCCTTTGTTGCTCCTGGGCAAACCCATCCACCTCTCTCCCACCCCTTTTCCCCAAACTTCTAACGTCTAGCAGCCAATAATCCATTCTCCATTTCTAAAATTGCATCATTCCAAAAATGTTATATAAATGAAATCCTACAGTGTGTAACCTTTTGAGATTGGCCTTTTTCACTCAGCTTCCTTCTCTGGAGATTCATCCAGTTGTAGCATGTATCAAATAGTTTGTTCCTTTTTATTGCTGAGTCGTATTCCACTTCTACCCATCCACCCACTGAAGGACATCTATGCTGTTTTCAGTTCTTGGCTCTAATGAAGAAAAATTGATATGAGGATACATGTACATGTTTTTGCAGAAACATAAGTTTTCATTTATCTTAAATAAATGCCCAAGAACATAACTGCTGGGTCATATGGTAGTTGCATGTTTAGTTTTATAAGAAACTGCCAAACAGTTTTCTATAGCAGCCGTACTATTTAACATTCCCACCAACAATGTATGAGTGATCTAGTTTCTCCACATCCTTGCTCACGTTTTTTTGTTTGTTTGGTTTTTTGAGACAGAGTATCTGTCTCCCAGGCTGGAGTGCAGTGGCACGATCTCGGCTCGCTGCAACCTCCACCTCCTGGGTTCAAACAATTCTCCTGCCTCAGCATCCAGAGTAGCTGGGACTACTTTACACAACACCATGCCCAGCTAATTTTTGTAGTTTAGTAGAGACGGGGTTATACCATGTTGGCCAAGCTGGTCTCGAACTCCTGACCTCAGATAATCTGCCCGCCTCGGCCTCCCAAAGTGCTGGATTACAGGTGTGAGCCACTGAGGAATCAACTTCTTTCCTGACGAAGCCATTGTTAGTTTTGAGTCTCTATCACAGCAACTGAAACAAGATCCTAGCTAATTTTTGTTTTGAGCCACCTTTGCCCATGAATGACAAAAATTCTGCCTCAGTCAACTTGCTTTTGTGTCCGGAATTGGTGGGTTCTTGGTCTCACTGACTTCAAGAATGAAGCCGCAGACCCTCGCGGTGAGTGTTACAGCTCTTAAGGTGGCACGTCTGGAGTTGTTCGTTCCTTCTGATGTTCGGATGTGTTCGGAGTTTATTCCGTCTGGTGGATTCGTGGTCTCGCTGGTTCAGCAGTGAAGCTGCAGACCTTCGCGGTGAGTGTTACGGCTCCTAAGGCGGCGTGTCTGGAGTTGTTCGTTCCTCCCAGTGGGCTCGTGGTCTCACTGGCTTCAGGAGTGAAGCTGCAGACCTTCGCGGTGAGTGTCACAGCTCATAAAGGCAGCATGGACCCAAAGAGTGAGTAGTAGCAAGATTTATTACAACGAGCGAAAGAACAAAGTCACCACAGTGTGGAAGGGGACCCGAGCGGGTTGCCACTGCTGGCTCGGGCAGCCTGCTTTTATTCTCTTATCTGGCCCCACCCACGTCCTGCTGATTGGTAGAGCCGAGTGGTCTGTTCTGGCAGGGTGCTGATTGGTGCGTTTACCATCCCTGAGCTAGACATAAAGGTTCTCCACATGCCCATCAGATCAGTTAGATAGAGTATCGACACAAAGGTTCTCCAAGGCCCCACCAGAGCAGCTAGACACAGAGTGTCAATTGGTGCATTCACAGACCCTGAGCTAGACACAGGGTGCTGATTGGTGCATTTACAATCCCTGAGCTAGACATAAAGGTTCTCCACATCTCCACCAGACTCAGGAGCCCAGCTGGCTTCACCCAGTGGATCCCGCACCGGGACTGCAGGTGGAGCTGCCTGCCAGTCCCGCACCGTGCGCTCGCACTCCTCAGCCCTTGGGTGGTCGATGGGACTGGGCACTGTGGAGCAGGGGGTGGTCTCGTCGGGGAGGCTCGGGCAGCACAGGAGCCCATGGAGGGGGTGGGAGGCTCAGGCATGGCGGGCTGCAGGTCCTGAGCCCTGCCCCGTGGGAAGGCAGCTAAGGCCCGGTGAGAAATCCAGCGCAGCGCCGGTGGGCTGGCACTGCTGGGGGACCCAGTACACCCTCCACAGCTGCTGGCCTGGGTGCTAAGCCCCTCATTGCCCGGGGCCGGAAGGGCCAGCCAGCTGCTCTGAGTGAGGGGCCCGCCAAGCCCACGCCCACCCGGAACTCCAGCTGGCCCGCAAGCGCCGCACGCAGCCCCGGTTCCCGCTGGCGCCTCTCCCTCCACACCTCCCTGCAAGCTGAGGGAGCCAGCTCCCGCCTTGGCCAGCCCAGAAAGGGGCTCCCACAGTGCAGCGGTGGGCTGAAGGGCTCCTCAAGTGCCACCAACATGGGAGCCCAGGCAGAGGAGGCGCCGAGAGAGAGCAAGGGCTGTGAGGACTGCCAGCACGCTGTCACCTCTCACTTTCCCTCAGTTTTGTCTAAATTTGAGAGTCTTCATGGGACCCGGTCACTTCAGAGTCCTGACGGTGTCCATCTACGCAGGCTGATCCTGCTGTCATCCATGCTGGCTGCCGGTCCACATCCATGTCCTCCTGAGGCCCAGGCACCTCCACGCTTTTCCTCTCTGGGATTGCTGCCTTCGTGGGCTCTGTTAGGGAGGAGGGCATGGCCACTTTCTGCTCTTGGCTCCCACACACGTGTCTAGGGGTTGCACTGTCTGTAGGGCTCTGACCTGGAACCAGTTGCTGGACCCTCCCTGGAACCTGTGTAAGTCAACACTCATACCGTATCCTCAGCCACACTTCCCTCAGCCAGCCTGGGATCACTCTCTAGCCTCCGGTGAGGCAATCACTCTCCTGAAAGCCTACACTCCTACTCTTGTTAATTTTAGGGCTGTGCCCTAAAATCCTCTCCCCTTCCCTGGCTTTTGGGTTTCCCTCTCTTTTAACCAGACACATCTTTCTCTTGAGATGATGAGCACAGAATATTGAGAGTGCTTGAATTCTAAGGTGAGGACAGGTGGTAAGTTTAAAAATGTGGGAAAACAACTGGCAAATACCTCAAAAGGTATTATTCTAGCAGAAGAGGAAATATTTAATTCCTTATTGATTCTGCTGATATTCTGTATATGCTACCTAATTCTTCTCCTCCTTCCCTTCCTTCTTTTCTCCTTTTTTTTTTTTTTTTTTGAGAGAGGGTCTCGCTGTTTTGCCCAGGCTGGAGTGCAATGGCACAATCTCGGCTCACTGCAAGCTCTGCCTCCTGGGTTCATGCCCTTCTCCTGCCTCAGCCTCCCAAGTAGCTGGGACTACAGGTGCCCGCCACCATGCCCGGCTAATTTTTTGTATTTTTAGTAGAGATGGGGTTTCACCGTGTTAGGCAGGATGGTCTCAATCTCCTGACCTGGTGATCCACCCACCTCAGCCTCCCAAAGTGCTGGGATTACAGGCGTGAGCCACTGCGCCTGGCTGGTATTTCATTCTTTTTTTTTTTTTTTTTCTGAACACCCTT
>NW_026652290.1:43398359-43419904 GCF_009828535.3 Hylobates moloch | reverse complement strand
TTCCCACCTATGAGTGAGAACATGCGGTGTTTGGTTTTTTGTCCTTGTGATAGTTTACTGAGAATGATGTTTTCCAGTTTCATCCATGTCCCTACAAAGGACATGAACTCATCATTTTTTATGGCTGCATAGTATTCCATGGTGTGTATGTGCCACATTTTCTTAATCCAGTCTATCATTGGACATTTGAGTTGGTTCCAAGTCTTTGCTATTGTGAATAGTGCCGTGATAAACATACGTGTGTATGTGTCTTTATAGCAGGGTGATTTATAGTCCTTTGGGTATATACCCAGTAATGGGATGGCTGGGTCAAATGGTATTTCTAGTTCTAGATCCCTGAGGAATCGCCACACTGACGTCCACAATGGTTGAACTAGTTTACAGTCCCACCAACAGTGTAAAAGTGTTCCTATTTCTCCACATCCTCTCCAGCACCTGTTGTTTCCTGACTTTTTAATGATGGCCATTCTAACTGGTGTGAGATGGTATCTCATTGTGGTTTTGATTTGCATTTCTCTGATGGCAAGTGATGATGAGCATTTTTTCATGTGTTTTTTGGCTGCATAAATGTCTTCTTTTGAGAAGTGTCTGTTCATGTCCTTCACCCACTTTTTGATGGGGTTGTTTGTTTTTTTCTTGTAAATTTGTTTGAGTTCAATGTACATTCTGGATATTAGCCCTTTGTCAGATGAGTAGGTTGCAAAAATCTTCTCCCATTCTGTAGGTTGCCTGTTCACTCTCATGGTAGTTTCTTTTGCTGTGCAGAAGCTCTTTAGTTTAATTAGATCCCATTTGTCAATTTTGGCTTTTGTTGCCATTGCTTTTGGTGTTTTAGACATGAAGTCCTTGCCCACGCCTATGTCCTGAACGGTATTGCCTAGGTTTTCTTCTAGGGTTTTTATGGTTTTAGGTCTAACATGTAAGTTTTTAATCCATTTTGAATTAATTTTTGTATAAGGTGTAAGGAAGGGATCCAGTTTCAGCTTTCTACATATGGCTAGCCAGTTTTCCCAGCGCCATTTATTAAATAGGGAATCCTTTCCCCATTGCTTGGTTTTGTCAGGTTTGTCAAAGATCAGATAGTTGTAGATATGCGGCATTATTTCTGAGGGCCCTGTTCTGTTCCATTGATCTATGTCTCTGTTGTGGTACCAGTACCATGCTGTTTTGGTTACTGTAGCCTTGTAGTAGAGTTTGAAGTCAGGCAGCATGATGCCTCCAGCTTTGTTCTTTTGGCTTAGGATTGACTTGGTGATGCAGGCTCTTTTTTTGGTTCCATCTGAACTTTAAAGTAGTTTTTTCCAATTCTGTGAAGAAAGTCATTGGTAGCTTGATGGGGATGGCATTGAATTACCTTGGGCAGTATGGCCATTTTCACGATATTGACTCTTCCAACCCATGAGCATGGAATGTTCTTCCATTTGTTTGTATCCTCTTTTATTTCATTGAGCAGTGGTTTGTAGTTCTCCTTGAAGAGGTCCTTCACATCCCTTGTAAGTTGGATTCCTAGGTATTTTATTCTCTTTGAAGCAATTGTGAATGGGAGTTCACTCATGATTTGGCTCTCTGTTTGTCTGTGATTGGTGTACAAGAATGCTTGTGATTTTTGTACATTGATTTTGTGTCCTGAGACTTTGCTGAAGTTGCTAATCAGCTTAAGGAGATTTGGGGCTGAGACGATGGGGTTTTCTAGATATACAATCATGTCATCTGCAAACAGGGACAATTTGACTTCCTCTTTTCCTAATTGAATACCATTTATTTCCTTCTCCTGCCTGATTGCCCTGGCCAGAACTTCCAGCACTATGTTGAATAGGAGTGGTGAGAGAGGGCATCCCTGTCTTGTGCCAGTTTTCAAAGGGAATGCTTCCAGTTTTTGTCCATTCAGTATGATATTGGCTGTGGGTTTGTCATAGATAGCTCTTATTATTTTGAGATACGTCCCATCAATACCTAATTTATTGAGAGTTTTTAGCATGAAGGGTTGTTGAATTTTGTCAAATGCCTTTTCTGCATCTATTGAGATAATCATGTGGTTTTTGTCTTTGGTTCTGTTTATATGCTGGATTACATTTATTGATTTGCGTATGTTGAACCAGCCTTGCATCCCAGGGATGAAGCCCACTTGATCATGGTGGATAAGCTTTCTGATGTGCTCCTGGATTCGGTTTGCCAGTATTTTATTGAGGATTTTTGCATCAATGTTCATCAAGGATATTGGTCTGAAATTCTCTTTTTTGGTTATGTCTCTGCCAGGCTTTGGTATCAGGATGATACTGGCTTCATAAAATGTGTTAGGGAGGATTCCCTCTTTTTCTATCGGTTGGAATAGTTTCAGAAAGAGTGGTACCAGTTCCTCCTTGTACCTCTGGTAGAATTCGGCTGTAAATCCATCCATCCTGGACTCTTTTTTGTTGGTAAGCTATTGATTATTGCCACAATTTCAGAGCCTGTTACTGGTCTATTCAGAGATTCAACTTCTTCCTGGTTTAGTCTTGGGAGGGTATATTTGTCAAGGAATTTATCCATTTCTTCTAGATTTTCTAGTTTATTTGCGTAGAGGTGTTTGTAGTATTCTCTGACGGTAGATTGTATTTCTGTGGGATCAGTGGTGATAACCCCTTTTTCATTTTTTATTGAATCTATTTGATTCTTCTCTCTTTTCTTCTTTATTAGTCTTGCTAGCGGTCTATCAATTTTGTTGATCTTTTCAAAAAACCAGCTCCTGGATTCATTAATTTTTTGAAGGGTTTTTTGTGTCTCTATTTCCTTCAGTTCTGCTCTGATTTTAGTTATTTCTAGCCTTCTGCTAGCTTTTGTATGTGTTTGCTCTTGCTTTTCTAGTTCTTTTAATTGTGATGTTAGGGTGTCAATTTTGGATCTTTCCTGCTTTCTCTTGTGGGCATTTAGTGCTATAAATTTCCCTCTACCCACTGCTTTGAATGTGTCCCAGAGACTCTGGTATGTTGTGTCTTTGTTCTCGTTGGTTTCAAAGAACATCTTTATTTCTGCCTTCATTTCATTATGTACCCAGTAGTCATTCAGGAGCAGGTTGTTCAGTTTCCATGTAGTTGAGTGGTTTTGAGTGAGTTTCTTAATCCTGACTTCTAGTTTGATTGCACTGTGGTCTGAGAGACAGTTTGTTATAATTTCTGTTCTTTTCCATTTGGGGAGGAGAGCTTTACTTCCAACTATGTGGTCAATTTTGGAATAGGTGTGGTGTGGTGCTGAAAAAAATGTATATTCTGTTGATTTGGGGTGGAGAGTTCTGTAGATGTGTATTAGGTCCACTTTGTGCAGAGCTGAGTTCAATTCCTGGATATCCTTGTTAACTTTCTGTCTTGTTGATCTGTCTAATGTTGACAGTGGGGTGTTAAAATCTCCCATTATTATTGTGTGGGAGTTTAAGTCCCTTTGTAGGTCACTCAGGACTTGCTTTATGAATCTGGGTGCTCCTGTCTTGGGTGCATATATATTTAGGATAGTTAGCTCTTCTTGTTGAATTGATCCCTTTTATATGTAATTGCCTTCTTTGTCTCTTTTGATCTCTGTTGGTTTAAAGTCTATTTTATCAGACTAGGATTGGAAACCCTGCTTTTTTTTTGTTTTCCATTTTCTTGATAGGTCTTCCTCCATCCCTTTATTTTGAGTCTATGTGTGTCTCTTCACGTGAAATGGGTTTCCTGAATACAGCACACTGATGGGTCTTGACTCCTTATCCAGTTTGCCAGTCTGTGTCTTTTAATTGGAGCATTTAGCCCATTTACATTTAAAGTTAATATTGTTATGTGTGAATTTGATCCTGTCATTATGATGTTAGTTGGTTATTTTGCTCATTAGTTGATGCAGTTTCTTCCTAGCCTCGATGGTCTTTACAATTTGGCATGTTTTTGCAGTGGCTGGTACCGGTTGTTCCTTTCCATGTTTAGTGCTTCCTTCAGGAGCTCTTGTAGGGCAGGCCTGGTGGTGACAAAATCACTCAGCATTTGCTTGTCTGTAAAGTATTTTATTTCTCCTTCACTTATGTGCTTAGTTTGGCTGGATATGAAATTCTGGGTTGAAATTCCTTTTCTTTAAGAATGTTGAATATCGGCCCCCACTCTCTTCTGGCTTGTAGAGTTTCTGCTGAGAGATCAGCTGTTAGTCTGATGGGCTTCCCTTTGTGGGTAACCCGACCTTTCTCTCTGGCTGCCCTTAACATTTTTTCCTTCATTTCAACTTTGGTGAATCTGACAATTATGTGTCTTGGAGTTGCTCTTCTCGAGGAGTATCTTTGTGGCGTTCTCTGTATTTCCTGAATCTGAATGTTGGCCTGCCTTGCTAGATTGGGGAAGTTCTCCTGGATAATATCTTGCAGAGTGTTTTCCAACTCGGTTCCATTCTCCCTGTCATTTTCAGGTACACCAATCAGACGTAGATTTGGTCTTTTCACATAGTCCCAAATTTCTTGGAGGCTTTGTTCATTTCTTTTTATTCTTTTTTCTCTAAACTTCCCTTCTCGCTTCATTGCATTCATTTCATCTTCCATCACTGATACCCTTTCTTCCAGTTGATCGCATTGGCTCCCGAGGCTTCTGCAATCTTCGCGTAGTTCTCGAAACTTGGCTTTCAGCTCCATCAGCTCCTTTAAGCCCTTCTCTCCATTGGTTATTCTAGTTATCCATTCGCCTAATTTTTTTTCAAAGTTTTAAACTTCTTTGCTATTGTTTTGAATTTCCTCCCGTAGCTCGGAGTAGTTTGATCGTCTGAAGCCTTCTTCTCTCAACTCGTCAAAGTCATTCTCCATCCAGCTGTGTTCCATTGCTGGTGAGGAACTGTGTGCCTTTGGAGGAGGAGAGGCACTCTGCTTTTTAGAGTTTCCAGGTTTTCTGCCCTGTTTTTTCCCCATCTTTGTGGTTTTATCTACTTTTGGTCTTTGATGATGGTGATGTACAGATGGGTTTTTGGTGTGGATGTCCTTTCTGTTTGTTAGTTTTCCTTCTACCAGACAGGACCCTCAGCTGCAGGTCTGTTGGAGTTTGCTAGATGTCCACTCCAGACCCTGTTTGGCTGAGTGTCAGCAGTGGTGGCTCAAACGGAAATGCAGAAATCACCTGTCTTCTGTGCTGCTCACGCTGGGAGCTGTAGACCGGAGCTGTTCCTATTCGGCCATCTTGGCTCCACCTTGGTATTTCATTCTTGTTGCCCAGGCTGGAGTGCAGTGGTGTGCTCTCGGCTCACTGCAACCTCGGCCTCCCGGATTCAAGCGATTCTCCTGCCTCAGTCTCCCGAGTAGCTGGGATTGCAGGCACCCGCCACCACGCCCAACTAATTTTTGTATTTTTAGAAGAGACAGTGTCTTGCCATGTTGGCCAGCCTGGTGTTGAACTCCTGACCTCAGGTGATACGCTCGACTCGGCCTCCCAAAGTGCTGGGATTACAGCCGTGAGTCACTGCACTGATCCAGAGTGAGTTTTGAAAGCTGGTAAGGAATCGGCTGAGTGAAATTGGAGAAAAGTGGTCTAGGGAGTGGGAAGAGGGTACACCAAAGCATGGAGTCATTTAAGTGTGGCTTGTTCATGAATCCCCAAGTAGGCTCAGCATGATGGGAGCCCTCCATGGCAAGAAGTGAGTGGGTTAAGAGAGGCAAGGGCCAGGTCACTAAGGGTCTTATGTATCAAAGAGTTTGGATTTTCTTCTAAAGCAGTGGTTCTCAAGGTGGGGTAATTTTGCCCCTCAGGAGACATTTGGCAATGTCTGGAGACAGTTTTCATTGTCACATCGTGGAGACAGGTTGCTGCTGGCATCTAAAGGTCAAGAGGTTAAGGTCAGTAAACATCCTCCAATGCACAGGATATCCCCACTCCCCACCTCACCCCCAGGGCTGGCTACGTAATTTGCAAGGTCCAGTGCAAAGTGAAATTATGGGACCCCTTGTTCAAGAAGCAGGAAAAAGGTGACTTTAAAAGCATTAAAGGCTGGGCACGGTGTCTCACGCCTGTAATCCCAGCACTTTGGGAGGCCGAGGCAGGCGGATCGCCTGAGGTCAAGAGTTCGAGACCAGCCTGGCCAACATGGTGAAACCCTGTCTCTACTAAAAATACAAAAATTAGCCAGGTGTGGTGGCGGGTGCCTGTAATCCCGGCTACTCAGGTGTCTGAGGCAGGAGAATTGCTTGAAACCGGGAGGCAGAGGTTGCAGTGAGGCAAGATTGCACCACTGCACTCCAGCCTGGGCGACAGAGTGAGACTCCATCTCAAAAAAAAAAAAAAAAAGTATTAAAATATAAGGCCAACATGATGGCTCACATCCATGATCCCAGTGCTTTGGGAGGCAGGAGGATCTCTTGAAGACAGTCTGGGCGACATAGCAAGACCCCATCTCTACAAAAAATTTAAAAATTAGCCACTATGTTAATTTTTACATGCCTATAGTCCCCCCAGCTACTCAGGAAGCTGAGGCAGGGGGATCATTCTAGGCTGCAGTGAGCTATGATCACACCACTGCACTTCAGTCTGAGTAATGGAGCAAGACCCTGTCTCTAAATTTTTTTAAAAAGTATTAAAACCTAAAGGTTTTTTTTCTCCTTTTTTCCATGGTCTCTTTTTATTTGTCATGGTGTTTTTTATTTGCTATTTAATGTTATTCTAAATACATAAAAATTTAAAAATTTAAACTATGAGCGTGAATTTTACTATTTACCTTTTTATCACTCAATGCTAGTTTTAAATTGCAAACATAAGAATATTTAATTCATCTGCAGAATCACCAAAATTATATGAATGTGAAGTTTGTACATGCATATGTATTTTGTTCTTACCAGAACAGTAGAAATGGTGCACAAAACTCAGCCACCTGTTTTTATTTCACTTCTTCATATTGGCACATTCCACCAGTACTCTCTACCTTCTGCTTAGTAATGAGGGAGGAAAGGCTGAAAGGAAAAGGAACAGAGTTTCCCTTTCCTTCTATGTAGGGTTACCTGATAAAATATAGGATTCCTAGTTTAATTTGGATTTTAGGTAAACGGTAAATAAAAATGTGTTATAAGTCTGTGCCATTATATATTTTGGGACATATTTATACTAAAAAATTATTTGCTATTTATCTGAGATTCAAATTTAATAGGTATCCTGTATTTTTATTTGCTAAATTAAACCCTTCTTCTGTAACATCATTTTCAGCATAAGTAGTTGGCAAGTTCGGGCAAGTAACATTAGTAAGAAAGAGTATGTTAAGAGTTTCTTGGTCATTTGCAATTCTTAGTAGCCATTGCCTGCTTTCTGCATTCGAAGCAGGTTGTGGTTGGAAAGCACCTTGGGGCTATCAGGGACCCTATTTACTCAACTGCCAACTCAACACACTTATTTTGTACTTGCTTTGATTTTCACAGAACTTCCATGTATCATGGGTCCACCCGAACTCTGTGCTGTGAGGCACTGGGAACATTATATTGCAAATGGGGCAGCAATGGCCATGGCGTGCAAACTGCTGTATCTGCTCTGCTCATGGGCACACTGCATTGTCCCATTGGATTTAACTTACAAAACACAAGTTTATTTTTTTTTTTTGAGACAGAGGATTTATCCCATTGGATTTAACTTACAAAACACAAGTTTATTTATTTTCTTTGAGACAGAGTCTTGTTCTGTTGCCCAGGCTGGAGTGCAGTGGCATGATCTTGGCTCACTGTAACCTCCGCCTCCTGGGTTCAAGTGATTCTCCTGCCTCAGCCTCCCAAGTAGCTGGGACTACAGGTGTGCACCACCACACTCAGCTAATTTTTGTATTTTTAGTAGAGACCGGGTTTTGCCATGTTGGCCAGGCTGGTCTCAAACTCCTGACCTCAGGTGATCCTCCCCCATCGGGCTCCCAGAGTGCTGAGATTACAGGTGTGAGTCATTGTGCCTGGCCACAAAACACACATTTAAAGTTAAGATTATTAAGAATGTCAAGATGGTGAAGCAGAGCCGGAAACCAGGTAGAGGGCCCTTCCGAGTGCCCGGCCCTGTGAGACTGTGTGAGTTGCGTGCCCACGAATCCAGCCCTGTATGTGGTCCAAAATGTCAATACTGCTGAGATTGAGAAACCCTGTTCTAAAGGAAATAGAGAGCCACTGAAGGATTTTAAACAGTTAGAGAAGACTGAGTTTGGGGACAGGTGGCAAGAGCAGGTTATGCTTCAGAAGAATCTTTCGGACAGGCAGTGTAGCATTTGGGTCCAAGTAGGGGAAGAGCGGACTTGCATCTTTCTTGCAGGGGAGAGGGTTAATATATTTTATTTGTTTAAATTTTTTATTTTTTTGAGATAGAGTCTTGCTCTCTCGCCCAGGTTGGAGTGCAGTGGTGCAATCTCAGCTTACTGCAACCTCTGCCTCCCGGGTTCAAGTGATTCTCCTGCCTCAGCCTCCTGAGTAGCTGGGATTACAGGCACCCACCACTATGCCTGGCTAATTTTTGTATTTTTAGTAGAGACAGGGCTTCACCATGTTGGTCAGGCTTGTCTTGAGCTTCTGACCTCAAGTGATCCACCTGCCTCGGCCTCCCAAAGTGCTGGGATTACAGGAGTGAGCCACTGTGCCTGGCCATTAATATATTTTAAAAAGTGTGGATTGAAACAATTGCATGTAGTCAAATACCCTTAAAATCCCTTAGGAAGGTGCTGGGTAGTGAAAGTCACACCTGCTTGCCATGTGCTACACCCAACCAGGTTTCCTCCAGCTTGGGTGCAGATTGTTCATCCTTCAGTTGGGATGATGTGTGAAGTTGGGAGCTTATGTTTAGCATCTGTGTTGCACGAAAAATGTTTAAACACTGCAATTGCACTCAAGGTGGGGAGACGCTCATGCCACCAGCAGCCCACAGGTACTGAGACTGACTGGGAGGAGAGCAGATACTGGTCTCTGTACCATGCTTACTCTAGAGTGGCCAGTCATTGGCTCACCATACATACTGGTGGGTAGAATTAGCAGTGCCATTTAAATTGCTGCTCCAGCATCCAAGATCTGCTTGCCCCATTTTGTAGCAGCCATGTTGTGTGGGGAACTGACCCCAACCCCAGCCCTAGGCATGGGTCCTGACTAGTCTAAGCCAACCAGGTTAGTTCCATCCCCTAGCCACAGTGATTGACTTGAATAACACAGGCCTAAGTCACCAGACAATGGCGGTCCCATGGCCACAGCAAAGAAGTGGCCAACAAACTTGAAGCCAGGACTTCTGTTCCATGATTTGGATCTGCTTGCTTTCTCCTTCTTGGTGTAAACAAGGAGTACCAGTTGCCACTGGAAGCCATATTGTCATGATGAGGAAAGCCATGTCAGCAAAAAAGCCAACACATGAAGGAAGACAGAGCTGAGTGTAAGAATTAAAGAAAGGAGAGAGAAACATGAAGGTGGCTTGACAGTCAACAGGTTTATTTCAGAAAACAAACCTGGAAGGGACTTCTGACCAAGTTGGGTTAGGAGCCGCGCCTTCTTACAGACTAAGAGTTTTTAAGGATTCAGTGTGGGAGAGTTTATTAGAGGCTTGGACTGCTTCTGTGTCTTTTTGTTGTGCGTATCTGGGAGGCAGAATTGCATGTCTGTTCCCGTACATCTTTCTGCAGCTGCAGGCATATCCCCCGAGTCTGCTTTTAGCTTCCCTATATCTTAGTGCACCTGAAGGGAAAGGAATGTGCTTATTAAGGCCCACTAAGTTTTACTGGGGCCCATTGTATGAGGGTGAAGTTTGGCAGTTACCAAGAGACTTTCTTCCCACCTCCCTCTGTGCCCAAGCTGTCTTATCTGTGTTTTACTATCTGCTCTTTCTGGCTGCTTGTAGGTAGAAGAGAAGTAATTTCTGGCCAGGCGCGGTGGCTCACGCCTGTAATCCCAGCACTTTGGGAGGCCGAGGCAGGCATCATGAGGTCAAGAGATCGAGACCATCCTGGCCAACATGGTGAAACCCTGTCTCTACTAAAAATACAAAAATTAGCTGGGCATGGTGGCATGCGCCTGTAGTCCCAGCTACTTGGGAGGCTGAGGCAAGAGAATCACTTGAACCCGGGAAGTGGAGGTTGCAGTGAGTCAAGATCCAGCCACTACTGCACTCCAGCTTGGTGACAGAGAGGCTCCGTCAAAAAAAAAAAAAAAGGGCCAGGCGCGGTGGCTCGCACCTGTAATCCCAACACTTTGGGAGGCCGAGATGGGCAGATTACAAGGTCAGGAGATCAAGACCATCCTGGCTAACACTGTGAAAACCCGTCTCTACTAAAAATACAAAAAATTAGCTGGGTGTGATGGCAGGCGCCTGTAGTCCCAGCTACTCAGGGGGCTGAGGCAGGAGAATGGTGTGAACCCAGGAGGCAGAGCTTGCAGTGAGCTGAGATCACGCCACTGCACTCCAGCCTGGGCGACTGAGCCAGACTCCATCTCCAAAAAAAAAAAAAAAGAAGTAATTTCCTTGAAATGGATGAGGATAGAAAGGGAGCTGGAATTTAAAGTGGTGGTGTTTGTCCAAGATGACGGTGCTCCTGCCCTGTCAGAGAGAACTGCCAATAAATGAAGCCAAATCATTGACTGGATTACACCTAAAGCCTCTTCCCATTAAGCTCTTAACTTTTGCATTACAATCCTCTTTATGGCTTACTCCAGTTTGAAGTAAACTGAAGTTGAGTTTTGTGATGTTCTCAAGCACAGGCATCCTGCCTTTCATGCAGGGCCCCATTGCACACACAAGATGAAAGGCTTGCCGTCTTGTTGAGGAAAAGAGAATGAACTCTTAGAGAAGGGGGGAAGGGGTTCTGCTGGGTGTTCTCAGTTGACTCATACCCATAACAGCTCCCTTTGGGGGTGTATTGTCACTATTGTATCCATCTTGTGGGAAGTTTTATGACTTACCCACAGTTACATGCCACAGTGAAGTTGAATAAAGATGACTCTATCACCCTGTGCAGATGACTTCCAGAGGTTTGATGGTCCTTGGGTGACGCAGCGAAGTAATATTGATGAGGCTTAGGATACATGAATGGGAAGCCTGTGCATAATGAGCCAGTGCACACTCAATGTCTAGTGTGAACTGGAATAGTCAGAACTCCTCTATCCTCCCCAGCCAACACTCCTCCTCTCTCCTGGTTTCTGCTTTGCTCTTAGCCAGTTCCCATGTGGTAGGCAGAATTCTAAATTGGCTCCCCAAGATTTTCCACGTTAATCCCTGGGCCTGTGACTTTAATGAGATTATCCGCCCCTGATTATGTTGTGTTACTACTGGCAAAAGAGATTTTGAAGATGTAATTAAGGCTTATAATCATTTGGCTTAGAGTTAATCAAAAGGGAGATTATCCAAGTGGGCCTAACTTAATCACATCCTTTTCAAAAGCAAAGTTTTCTCTGGCTGGTGGCAGATGAGGAGGTTAGAGAGATTCAAAGCATGAGAAGGATTTGATGTGTCCTTGCTGGCTTTGAAGATAGAGGGACCACAGTCAAGGACCAGAGAGAAGCCACAGTTGCTGACAGTGACCCTTCACCAATAGCCAGCAAGGAAATGGACCTCAGCCCTATGGCTGCATGAAACTGAATTCTGCCAGCAACCCCCAAATAACTTGGAAGTGTGTTCTTTCCCACAGCACCCAGATGAGAGCCCAGCCAAGCTGAGACCCTGATTTCAGCCCCCGAGTAGATAACCCAGTAGAGTCTGCCTGAACTTCTGACCCATAGAAGTGTGAGATAATAAAAGGGTGTTGTTTTAAACCATCAAATTTCTAGTAATTCATCACAAAGCAATAGAAAAACTAATACACTCCATTAAGGTGTCAGCTAGTAATTCCTCAAGTGCTTTTAATTAGGAGCTCTGGAGGTAGACAAACTTAAACATGCAAATGTATGAATCTCTATTTTAGGCACCTGGTTGAAGAGGAAGATATTTCGGGTTAAGAGGTATGGCTGGCATCTTATTTTCATTTATTTATTTATTTAGAGATGGAGTCTCACTCTGTCGCCCAGGCTGGGGTGCAGTGGTGCGATCTCAGCTTACTGCAACCTCCGCCTCCCAGATTCAAGCGATTCTCCTGCCTCAGCTTCTTGAATAGCTGGGATTACAGGCATGTGCCACCACACCCGGCTAATTTTTGTATTTTTAGTAGAGACGGGGTTTCCCCATGTTGGTCAGGCTGGTCTCGAACTCCTGACCTCATCATCTGCCCACCTCGGCCTCCCAAAGTGCTGGCATTACAGGTGTGGGCCACTGCGCCCGGCCTATTTTCTTTCTTTAAAAGCTGAGGTGGATGGTGTGGGAGCAATCACACACCTCCTATGCATGTATAAAAACCAGTAAGATCCTTAAAAATAGGTCTGGTTTCCAATCATTGTTAAGGTTTTCAGGCTGGGTGTGGTGGCTCACGCCTGTAATCCCAGCACTTTGGGAGGCCAAGGTGGGTGGGTCACAAGGTCAGAAGTTTGAGACCAGCCTGGCTAGCGTGGTGAAACCCTGTTTCTACCAAAAATGCAAAAATTAGCTGGACATGGTGGCGCTCACCTGTTGTCCCAGCTACTCGGGAAGCTGATGCAGGAGAATCTCTTGAACCCAGGAGGCAGAGGTTGCAATGAGCCAAGATCACACCACTGCACTATAGCCTAGGCAACAAGAGTGAGACTCCAATCTTGAAAAAACAAATGTTAATAAAAGTTATAAATTGTGAAAGGCACAATTATAGCTTTGTGAACAGGCATATGTAACCCTGATAGGCAAAGAGGCTGTCTTAGTCTGTTTTGTGTTGCTATAACAAAATACCACTGACTGGGTAATTTATAAACACTATAAATTTATTGGTTCACTGTTCTGGAGGCTGAGAAGTCCAAGATCGAGGGGCCATATCTGGTGACAGCCTTCTTGTTGCCTTATACCATGGTGGATAGAAAGAAGGGCAAGGGAGGGCAGGAGAGAAAGCATGAGGGTCAGATTCCCTTTTATAACATAATCTTTTATTTTTTTTTTTGAGACAGAGTCTCCCTCTGTCACCCGGGTTGGAGTGCAGTGGCGTGATCTTGGTTCACTGCTACCTCCGCCACCTGGGTTCAAGCAATTCTCCTGCCTCAGCCTCCCAAGTAGCTGGGATTACAGGCATGTGCCACCACACCTAGCTAACTTTTTGTATTTTTAGTGGAGACAAAGTTTCACCATGTTGGCCAGGCTGGTCCCCAACTCCTCACCTCAGGTGATCCACCTGCTTCAGCCTCCCAAAGTGCTGGGATTATAGGTGTGAGCCACTGCGCCTGGCCCTCCCTTTTATAACATCTGGCTCCCTCAACATAACTAACCCACCCCCAAGTTAACAACACTAATCCATTCACCTCTTATTAAGCCTCACCTCCTAACATTGTTGCATATTAAGTTTCCAACACATGAACTCTAAGGGACACATTCAAATCACAGGGGGGTCTAATATAGCAACCTGGGAAAAGATAAAAACAAAAAATATTCCTTGACCTGTCTAATGACCCTTTTAGAGGTGAAATGCTGCATTAGGTATGAAATAATTTAATCTAAAATACATATTCAAGTAATGCATTTTAAATTTATTTATTTATTTTTTGAGACAGAGTCTCACTCCGTCACCCAGGCTGGAGTGCAGTGGCTCAATCTCGGCTCACTGCAACCTCTGCCTCCTGGGTTCAAGTGATTTTCATGCCTCAGCCTCCCAAGTAGTTGGAATGACCGGCGTGCATCACCACACCTGGCTGATTTTTGTATTTGTAATAGAGATGGGGTTCTGCCATGTTGGCCAGGCTGGTCTTGAACTTCTGACATCAAGTGATCTACCCACCTCAGCCTCCCAAAGTGCTGGGATTACAGGCATGAGCCACTGCACCTGGCCAAGTAATCCATTTTAGATTGGTACAAATGAAAGCAAAGAGGCAAATGTGTGTATTAGAGTTGCAGTGCCAGATTCTGCCCATGAGGGTTTGTAATTCTCTTTACCTGAGTCTGCAGGTGGAGTGCATGAGTGTTGCCAAGGGAAACATCTAGCCCTTTCCTTGTCAAACATTGCTCTGAAAGCCAATTCATATGTACTCTTAATTGAACACCCAGTAATTTTGCAGTATGTGCAAAATATCATTAGGCTGGGGGGTTAGGTGGAAGGATGAACAGGCGGAGCACAGAGGATTTTTAGAGCGGTGAGGAAACTCTGATACATGTAATGGTAGATACATGTCAGTATACATTTGTCCAAACCCACAGGATGGACAACACCAAGAATGAACCCTGATATCAACTATGGACTCTGGGTAATGACAATGTATCAATGTAGGTTCATCAGTTATAACAAATGGACCACTCTGGGGAGGGACTTTGATAATGGGGGAGGCTAGTAATGTGTGGGGGCAGAGGATATATGGGATATCTTTGCACTTTCCTCTTAATTGTGTTGGGAACCTAAAACTGCTCTGAAAAATAAAGTCTTAAAGATTTGGATAGGAAAAAAAATACATTGGGCCTGAGGAGGCTGAAGAAGATGCCTTTTGACCTAATGTGCTGATCAGGACCCCCTTGCATCATGAATATACCAACGCCCAATTATTGCACCTCTGTCTCATGTAAATTTCCTTCTTCCAATGTTAAGAGGAAATGCAGCCCGTTCAAAAGTTTTCTTTCTTTGTGCTTGTCCCATAAATCAACAAACAGGTAAAAAGAAAAACCCACTGCTTTTCTAGATATTAAGAATGCAGAAGGCAGGAAATATCAACGAAGTCACTTCATTCATTCATTTATTCATACAACAGAGAGCAGGACTCTGCACAGCACACCACAGTCCTTCACATTGGTTTTGGAGGTCAAGCTGGCTCATGGGGCTTCCCAATGTCTAGGACTCTGGATCACCAATGCTCATGTAAAAGCCTGCATCTGTGAGTCCGTACTCCTGTCAATTCCTCTTCCTGTTCAGAGCCTCCCTGCATCTTACTTTCTGTGCACTCAGCAACTACCTCTTCTACTGCCTAATTGTTGACCTCAGATGTAGAATTTTCTTTTTTTTTCTTTTTTTTTTTTTTTTTTTGAGATGGAGTCTCCCTCTGTTGCCCAGGCTGGAGTGCAGTGGCATGGTCTTGGCTCACTGCAAACTCCACCTTCCAGGTTCAAGCCAGTCTTCTGCCTCAGCCTTCCAAGTAGCTGGGACTACAGGTGCATGCCACTACGCCCGGCTGATTTTTGTATTTTCAGTAGAGACGGGGTTTCACCATATTGGCCAGGCTGGTCTTGAACTCCTGACCTTGTGATCCACCTGCCTTGGCCTCCCAAAGTGCTGGGATTACAGGCATGAGCCACCGCACCTGGCCAAGATGCAGAATTTTCAAGTCACCAACTATTTGGAGATTCTCAGGCCAAACCTGTCCATTTTCAGAATGAGTCTTTCATAGAAAGATATGAGGTGGCAATCCAGTGGGAAAGGATTGGTGGGCACAGATTCAGCCTGTGTGCCCTGTCAGAATCTGTCAGACTGTCGGGATCATTCAACCGGACGGAAGGGGCCTCCCTGAAGGTGGGAAATTATTTTCCTGACATCTGACAGACATTCATCTTAGCATGGATGATGGCTCCCTCCTCTCCATCTTAATGAATCCATGTGAATTAAAAGAAATCAGGCAGATCTAAAGACGTCATTCGACTGTGTTTCCCTTCCTCCCTCCCTGCCTCTTCTCTCTTTCTTCCTTCCCCTCCCTCTCTGCCTCCCTCATCTCCTTTCTCCTCCCTCTCTTCTCCCCCTCTAGGGCTCAGGTGTGCACCATGGTCAACAGGTCTCTCCCTTATTACCCTGAGCTGTAGAGAAAGAGGCTGGGACCACAAAGAGGTGGCAGAGGGAAGAGAATCCACAGAAACCTCTAACAGTCCTCATTTTTCCTGGCCAGTCTGAGGTTGGGTTATGTGGCTACAGAGGAGAAAAGAATGAGAAGAACCTGTCCCTGCTTTACTCAGTGATTTCTTCATCATGTTCTGGACCATTTGGAAGCTCCATAAGTGGAGTGAAGGAGAGAGGCTGAGCACCATCCTCGCCGCCCTCAGCTGTGTGACCATGAAGAAGTCGCACGGTTCCAGTTTCACCATGTGTAAGCCAACCTCACACCAGATAGGGAGCCCTAGCTTCCTGCCCCGCACGTTGCAAGGGCTCAGTCAATGGCAGGCCTGTGTGCAATGGGTTATTACATGAAATGCCAGTGCGGAAGGGATTGTAGGGGTCATTGAGCCCATTTGCTTGACCTTCCTGATGTGGAGACCACAGCCCAGAGAAGTTAATGCACTTTTCAAGGTCACAGGTGTCACTTAGCGGCACCATCCCCTGGGCCTCAGAGTCCTCAGCTGGAATTGTCAGTGCTTCCTAAACCCTTCTTGGAGTGAATACTTCAGAACCATTGAAATATGTATTTGCATCTTCCATGTTTTCTTTGATGTGTGTACTGGCCATTGCTGAATACAGGGTTTGAAGCTATCTTTTTTACACCAGAACAAAACAGAATAAAACAAAACAACCCATTCAAGATGATTTACAAATTGAAGGCACCTAATAGTAATACCTCGCATTTCTGGAGAGCTTTTTATTTGCAGAACACGTCCCAGACAGTAACTAATGAATTCTCCAACTCCCCTTAGGAATAGAGACACATGCATTCCCATGCACACTAGGAACTTAATTTACATGAAATGAAGAAAAAGTCATTATAAAGCGGCATTCCCCTAAATCATAATTACAACCTTCAGCCCAAGATAAACATGCTGAACCCTCCCAGGGATGCTGCGATGTTCACCCACTGCGGGGGCCTCCACTTCGATCCCAGCGCTGCCTGCATAAGGAGGACAGACCAGGAGTATTCACACAAAGTCAGCTCCCTCTGGGATCAAGGTCCCATTTTCCAGCCAAACAACTGGAGGTTAATGGCTTGTTAGGGGGCAAGTGCTGGGGCAGTGGTCTCCTCCTGTCAATCGAAAAGAAGACAGAGTGATGGGATGTCATGGAGGTGCCAGGGACTCGTGTGTGAACAGGGAATGTGGGTTTTTACAAAGAGGAGTCTGGAGGTGGACCTCCAGGAGTTTTTGGCCCCTGAGGGAGGGGCAGCAGTCTTCCCCGCACTTCATGAACCACATACTGGCTGTTGCTGCCTTCGCCTCCCCAAGGGGCTGGTCCCATACTCTGGCGGCCAGGCTCAGGCATCCACCTGTCCACTCAGTGCCCTGGCTCCCTGCCGTGGGTCTTGCCTTATTTAGCACAAATAACCCTCAGTGCATTGTGATGACATCAGCCACCAATGTCGATGTCTCCATGTACCACATTTGAAATGTCCCAGGCTAAATAGCTGCTTTTTTTTTTTTTTTTTTTTTTAGGTGGGGGTTTCTTTTTTTCCCCTGCTGGGGGGGGTTGGGGGGCTCTATCCTCGCGGCAATCTACGCCTCCTGGGTTGAAGCGATTCTCCTGCCTCAGCCTCCCGAGTAGCTGGGATTACAGGCGTCCGCCACCATGCCTGGCTAATTTTTGTATTTTTAGTAGAGACGGGGGTTTCACCATGTTGGCCAGGCTGGTCTGGAACTCCTGGCCTCAGGTGATCCGCCCACCTCGGCCTCGCAAAGTGCTGGGATTCCGGGCGTGAGCCACCGCGTCCGGCCAATGGCGGCTTTCTTAACGGCACAATGACTAAATGTGGAACTGCCCCTCTCTGGTCAGCAGGCTCATGAGAATGGGTCCGAGGGAGAGGACTGCACCGTTTTACCTGCTCCTCATCCCTCAGCCTTTTCCTGCCCATGGCTGATGCCATGCCCCCAGGCTGTCCTGAGTCAGGAGCCACGGCCCAGCCCAGGTGACTCAGTCCACTCCCCTTGTGCTGCTCCGGCTCATGTGTCCCCACATTAGTAAGTGGCTTCTGGCCGGGCGCGGTGGCTCACGCCTGTAATCCCAACATTTTGGGAGGCCGAGGTGGGTGGATCACGAGGTCAGGAGACCGAGACCATCCTGGCTAACACGGTGAATCCCGCCTCTACTAAAAATACAAAAAATTAGCTGGGTGTGGTGGCGGTTGCCTGTAGTACCAGCTACTAGGGAGGCTGAGGCAGGAGAATGGCGTGAGCCCAGGAGGCGGAGCTCACAGTGAGCGGAGATCGTGCCACTGCAATCCAGCCTGGATGACAAAGCGAGACTCTATCTCAAAAAATAAAAAAAAAATAATAAAATAAGTGGCTTCTGGCCAAGCATGGTGGGCAGATTGCCTGAGGTCAGGAGTTCCAGACCAGCCTGGCCAACATGGTGAAACCCTGTCTCTACCAAAAATTAAAAAAATTAGCCAGGCGTCGTGGCACAAGCATGTAATCCCAGCTACACGGGAGGCTGAGGCAGGAGAATCACTTGAACCCGGGAGGCAAATGTTGCAGTGAGCTGAGATTGAGCTACTGCACTCCAGCCTGGGCGACAGATCGAGATTCTGCCTAAAAAAACAAAACAAAACAAAACAAAAACAAAAGAAAAGGTGGCTCCTGCCGTTGTTCCTGGACTAGGTTCCTGGTTCATACCCAGCGTAGGATGTACTGTGTTGACCTGCAGTGGGTCGGAACCATCTGGCCTGACTTCTCAGTGCGCCTGTTTCAAGGCCAGAGTAGAAATGGTCTCAACGTGATCTCTGATAGAGAAAATATTTCTGCCTCAAGGGTATATTTTTAAAGGCTAAATTAGGAGTGCCTGCCAAAAATCCGCCTCACACTAGACTCACAGCTGTGGCTGAGACAACAAAGGCCAAAAACAGCTCGCAGGGAGGAGAGACCTCCCCAGGGTCCCACTGGATGTACTGAGCAGAGACGTGGCAAAGCAGCCAGCGGGAATGAACAGCAAAGTGAACCAGGAAGGCCAGAGTGGCCAGAGTAGCCAGAGCTGGAGCCAAGTAGGGTGGCAGCCAGCAGGGTTGCAGCCTCGGTGAGGTGCCCAGATGGCCAAGGCACTCTCAGAAAGCAAGTTAGATGGGGGCCAGGTGCAGTGGCTCATGTCTGTAATCCCAGCACTTTGGGAGGCTGAGGCGAGCGGATCACTTGAGGTCAGGAGTTCGACACCAGCCTGACCAATATGGTGAAACCCCCCACCACCACCCGTCTCTACTAAAAATACAAAAATTAGCTGGGCATGGTGGTACACACCTGTGGTCCCAGCTACTTGAGAGGTTGAGACAGGAGAATCACTTAAACCCAGGGGCAGAGGTTGCAGTAAGCCCCCCCACCAAAAAAAAAAAGAAAAAAAAAGAAAGAAAATTAGAAGAAGAAGGAACCCACCCACCAGCATGCAGAACACGCCATGAGAAAGTCTGAGTTGCGTCAGGTCTGAGGCTTACATGGAAATTCTCCTGCCACTGGCAAACAGTAAAATTTGATTTACTTTATTTTATCTTATTTTTTGAGACAGTCTTGCTTGGTCTCCCAGGCTGGAGTGCAGTGGTGATATCGGCTCACTGCAACCTCTGCCTCTTGGGTTCAAGCAATTCTCCTGCCTCAGCCTCCCATGTAGCTTGGATTACAGGCACGTGACATGATGCCCAGCTAATTTCTTTTGTATTTTTAGTAGAGATGGGGTCTCACCATGTTGGCCAGAATGGTCTCGAACTCCTGACCTCAGGTGACCCGCCCACCTCGGCCTCCCAAAGTGCTGGGATTATAGCCGGGAGCCACCATGCTTGGCAGATGTTTTTAAAGCAGAGAGAGGATCAAGACAGCCATAGAGAAATAATAATAATAATAATAATGATAAAATCCACAATTTCACTAAAAATCAAGAAGGGGTGCCTTAAAAGGTCCAGGAGCTTTGAGGCACCTCTGAGAGACGGAGGAAGCCTGGGATCATCATGAAGAAGGAAATCACAGTCCAGAGGCTAGGCAGAATGAAAAATATAAGGGCCGGGTACAGTGGCTCATGCCTGTGATCCCAGCACTTAGGGAGGCCGAGGTGGGAAGATCACTTGAGGCCAGGAATTTGAGGCCAGCCTAGGCAACATGGGGAGACACTGTCTCTACAAATAAAAAATTAAAAAATTAGCTGGCCACAGTGGAGGCACACCTGTAGTCCCAGCTATTCAGGAGGCTCAGGAGCTCAAGGCTATGGTGAGCTATGGTCACATCACTGCATTCCAGCCTGAGCAAAAAGAATGAGACCCTGTCTCTTAAAAAAATAAATAAATAAAAAATAAAAAAAAGAAAAGGCACAAAAAGAAAAAAAACCCTAAAGAATGGGCTGCTCATGCTCATGGAGGATCCCTAGAGGAGCAGCCACCTCTCCATCCTCAGGCCAGGAAGCAGGCAGCAAGATGTGAGACCCTAGTATAGAGCAGAGGGTTCAGAAGGTTGGGATGAAGAGGTCACTGGGGCCCCAGCAATGCCCAGGAGGGATGGCATGCTCTTTCTGTCCAGGAGGTGAAATGCAGACTATAGAAAGAGCATTGGTGGAGAGGCTGCAAACCGAAACCCAGAGTTGAGCTCACACCAATAACCCCTCAACATTTGAGAAAAGCCATAAAAGAGAGGCTTCAATCCCAACAAATGGAAAAGTTTACATCCAAAGAAGCAGCATTAATAGAGGAACCCAAACAAGGATTTGGCATATATGTAATTAGAATCCTCAGAGAGAAGTAAAATGATATTGCACCCATAAAAAGGAGTGTTTTAGAGATCTTGGAAATGAAAAATTTGATGATTGAAATAAAAATCTCTGTAAATGGGCAGAAGTATTGAAGATTATAGAATAAATTCAAAGGCTGAGCCACAGGATGCTCTTAGAATAGCAAAAATGGACAAGGAGATGGGGAGCACAGAAAATGGTTAAGAGAATTTGAAGGTAGACCCTGTAGTTGCCAACATGAATCTAACAGAGCTTCAGAAGACAAGACAGAGGGACTGGAAGAGAGAGTGTGCTCAGAGCAATTACGGAGGATGGGCTCCCAGGGAGAGGGCAGGTGACAACCCCAGAGTGAAAGTGCCCGAGAATGGCTGAGCAGAATCATGGGCAAGCTACAGCACAGTGACATTTCAGACATCACGGATAAAGAGAAAACTCCAAATGCTTATGCGGTCAGGGGAGTGGGGAGAGGTGAGAATGTATTACTACAAAGATGTACTGAATGCAAGAAGAAACTGGAGCAATCTCTTCCAACTTCTGAGGAAAATACTCCTGAATTAGAATTCCACAGCAAGGCCAGGTGTGGCTAACGTCCGTAATCGCAGCACTTTGGGAGGCTGAGGCAGGTGGATCACCTGAGGTCAGGAGTTCAAGACCAGCCTGGCCAGGCACGGTGGCTCATGCCTGTAATCCTAGCACCTTGGGAGGCCAAGGAGGGTGGATCACTTGAGGTCAGGGGTTCGAGACCAGCCTGACCAACATGGTGAAACCCCATCTCTACTAAAAATACAAAAATTAGCTGGGCATGGTGGCGCATGCCTGTAGTCCCAGCTACTCGGGAGGCTGAGATGGGAGAATCACTTGAACCCAGGAGGCAGAAGTTGCAGTGAGCTAAGATCACACTACTGCACTCCGGCCTGGGCAGACAAGGCAAGACTCTGTCTCAAAAAAAAAAAAAAAAAAAA